>NW_005842913.1:420676-431675 GCF_000455745.1 Alligator sinensis | reverse complement strand
TTCTGCCCCTGCCACTGTGGAGGCCTGGGCTGTGCATGGTGGCTCTGGGCAGCTGCTTGCAGCAAAGGAGAGATAACATTCTCAGTCAGGTTCAGCCTCTGGGCCTGGGTCTCCATACTGTTCCATCCCTCCCACCATCAGGGCTCCTGGGAGCCTCAGGGTTGGTGTGTGCATGCGTGTGTGCATGGTGCTGGCACCCTCCCATCCTGGCTTCTCTTACCCTAACCTGGATTCCCTTACCCATAATATGGTCACCGTATTTAGAGTTCCAAGAATGGCTGGCCTTCATACCGAGAACTCCAAGTGTTTCCACACCATTGAAAAGGTATGGGTGACAAATGGCTTCTACCAATCAAAATGAGAAACAAGGAGCCAAGAGTTTACTAAATGGGGGACTTATGAGACAAAGTTTGTTATCCACAGGAGAGACTGGGAGATTGAAATCTGGAATTCAGGAGTGTTGTACTGTGCCCGTTTTATTTTGTTAGGCTTTCAGCTATTGATGCTGATAAGTGAAACTTTATCCCTAATATTTATAAGTGAGGGAAAGAAAGGAGAGAAAAGCACTTCTGGAAGTGAAAGTCTTGCATAAAGTCCCTGACTAGCTAGCCTCCCAATGAGGTTTATTTTTAGAAGAGGATGGTGTCATGGTTAGGGCACAAGACTGGGCCCTGAGAGTAGAGTAGAGGTGAGCAGAAGATATTCATTAAAAGAAGTTGTCACAGTTTTGAAAAAGCTAGTTTGGATGATTTTGACAAATTTCCATGGGGGAAAAAATTTAAAAATCACTTTGAAAGGAAAATAATCATTTTGTTTCAGAAAAATTTTGTTTCAGAAAATTTAGAATTTTGTTATAATACTTTATAGTGTTTGTACATATACATATACATACATACATATATAGATATAGCTAGATAGATATAGATATATAGTTCTCTATAGAGAGAGATATCTATATCTATCTATATATATATAGCTATATAGTTATATATATATAAAAATCATGATATATCTATATGTAGTAATGCATAAATCTGGAAAGGGCCAAACTATTCCATTGCAATATAAATTGGAAATACTTTGTTTCCAGAAAAGATTTTATCTTAGTCAGTGGAAAGCAGCCACTGCCATTCCTGATTTTAAAAATAAAATTTAAACAATGAAGTATTTCAACCACTACATTATGAGATTAGCATTTTACATTAATACTATTGATATGTCATGAAATAATATAAAATTAATATAGAATCATAGAAAAATAGGGCTGGAAGGAACCTCTGAAGATCATCTAGCTCAACCCCTGTCTGAGACAGGATCACCCTATCTAAGCTAACTCAAGTAAAACTTTGTATGATCTCTTACTAAAGCTACACAGGCAACCCCTTCACACACCCACAAGACATAGTACCCTAACCTGCTGCAGTCTAGACATAGCACCTTAACCTGCTGCGTTGTCCCCCCACCCTATAACGGGGACAGTGGTGGCCGCAGATAAAATGGGGACAATGTCCTGTTGCTGCAAGGGTTCTTAAAATATGCTCTAGAGATCCAAGGAAGAGGGCTATGCCCCTCCACTAGAGGAAGACAAAAACCCCGCACAGTCTGTAGGAATCAAATCTGACCACAAGGTAAAATTTCTCCCTGATCTGAAGTGTGGCAATTGATCTAACCCTGAACAGAGGAGCAAGACCTAGCCAGGAACCTCCAGGCTTTAGTCCTAGCAGGAACGTTGGTACAACCCAGTCAAAATCCCTAGCCTGGGCTGCAGCCAACACCCAGTGCTTCTGAGGAAGGTGGAAAAAGCCCTCCTGACATGTAGCAACAGAAGGGAAAACATTTCCTTCCCAGACCCATGTGGTAAACAGCAAAGACTAGAAGCATGGGAAATACTCATAGTATAGCATAGGTATAACTACTGCAAAATCACCCCTGATCAGTGTTTTTCAACCTCTTCTTGAACACCTCTAATGATGGAGATTCTACAACTTCCCTAGGCAGTCAGTTCCACTACCTCACAGTTGTAACAGCAAAGAATTTTTCCCTGATATCCAATCTAAACTTTCTTAGCTGCAACTTCAAGCTATTGGTTCACACGCTGCTCTCTGCAGCTAGGAAAAGAATGCATTCTTTTTCATCTTTATGGCAGCCCTTCAGGTATTTGAAGACTGCTATCGTGCCTCCTCTTAAGAAACACTTTGTTTCTGTAAGATGAACATGCCTATTTCCTTCAACCTCTCCTCACGTGGCTTGCCTTCCCAGCCCTTTGTCATTGTTGTCACCTGCCCTCTAACTTCTCCATGTTCTTTTAAAAATGTAGAGCCCAAAACTGTACACAGTACTCTAGATGAGGCCTAACAAATGCTATGTAAAGAGGCACTATCACCTCTTAGGTTTTGCACCTAATGCTCTTCTTGATGCAGCCCATAACTGTATTCACCCTTTCAGTAGCTGTATCACGCCATAGACTCTTACTGAGCCTATTATCCAACAAGACTCCTAGATCCTTATCTGTAGTGCTGAAATTCAGCCAGTTTTCATTCATTTTGTACTTTTCTTTGATTCTTTTTCCTCACGTGTAGCACCTTGCATTGAACTTCATCCTAGAAGCTCCAGTCCAGTTTTAAAGTCTTTCAAGGTCCTTCTGTATTATGTTCCTGTCCTTCAGTGTGTTTGTAGTCCTTCCCAGTTTCATGTCATCTGCAGATTTGCTCAAGAAGTTATTTCTGTTCCAGCATCTAAATCATTAATAAACACATTGAATAGCACTGGGCCCAGGATGGACCCCAGTGGGAAAACCTCCTGCCATTCCATCCTGGCTCCATTTCATAATTACCTTTTGCTTCCAGCTCTTGAACCAATAGTCTATCCACCTAATAGTAGTTTTGTTTAGTCCACATTTCTCCAATTTGTTTATGACATGGTCATATGGGACTTTGTCAAAAGTCTTGCTGGATTTCAAATAATCTATATCCACACGAATCCAGAGACACTGTTCCCTTCATCCACCCAACTAGTTATCTTGTCAAAGAAGGAGATCAAGTTTGTTTGGCACAATTTATTCATAGCAAATCCAGGTTGACTGCTTATGAACAGCCTTTTCTTCTCTAGATGCTTGCAAATATTCTTCCTTTTGATTTGCTGTAGTAACTTCCTGGGTGTAAAGGTGAGGCTAGCTGCTCTATCGTTCCACAGGGCCTCCTTTTTGCCTTTTTTAGAAGGACACTATGATGGTCCTTTTCCAGTCATCTGGTACCTCACCCATCTCCCACAACTTTGTAAACGGTTATTGCCAAGGGCGCTAAGATCTCCTCTTCCAGTTTATACTGTACCCTGAGATGAGGTTCATCAGGTCCTACTGACTTGACTTCATTCAGACCTATGAAAAGTTCTCTGACTCCTTCTTTTGTTATTTTCTCCCAGCTTTCCCTTTCCTGGAATTAATTTTTAATATTTCACGTCAATTTTAAAAACCATTTTTGGAAACTATTTCATGGGACTTTTGAAAAAATATATATTTTCTTAATTAATTTTTTTTTTCCCCGAAAGTCAGTTTTTCATGCAGGATAGAAATGGTGCACTTCAACTAGCTGTGGTCAGGAGATCTGAGTTCTAGTCCATTCCTGACACTTCCACAGATTTCCTCTGTGATGACTAGGTTTTGCCAAAATTCACTGAAAAAAAGAACAGTATTTTGCTGTCTAAGTAGGTTGTTGTTGAGGCTTGGATAATTACAACCATAAATCATTTGAACCTTGCAGATGCATGGGGAGGGGCAATGATGTTAATGGTTTAATTAAAAATATTTTGAATAATTAAAACCACTAAATTATGGTATTAAAAATTCCTAGGACTTCTATGACTACACTTCTGAGGCATGTAAAGGTATATATAATATAAAGAACACTTACCTCATCACTGTCTTACATCCATCTGTAAGGCTGAATGTTGAAAAACTTTAACAACGAAAACCCTTTCTAGACCACACTTTTAATATCAGCCAATATTGACATCTGAGTTATAAACTTTTGAACAACAGCTGTATTATGGATTGCTGAAGGACCTTTGAGTGTAAAGGTGCTACCAAGCAACACTCCAGCCATCTGTGTTTGCTACATTTATAGTCTTCGAAATAATGGCTCCTGTATTGTTTCTCTCAAGTCTATATTAGAACAAAGTGCAATAACATCTCGCCTCAGTTCTGAAGGTGTAAGGCATCAGTGCCTGCAGCACTATTCAAACGAGGAACTCTATATCTCTTTATGTTCTTCCTCGTCTTAATACCAAGTAGAGGCTACTATATCAATGTATGACAACGTATGAACAGATTTGAGTGAACTGGTTTTCTTTGTTAAAAAATTCTCTGATAAAAAAACCCAATTAAATGATGTGAAATCTGCATTTTTTCCATAATGAAAATGAAACACCACTATATGTTGGTACCAGTTGAAGACAAAATGTTATTGATATATTTACATTTTAAAGCAGTTTGGAAGCCTACCAGTGCCTCAGTCATTATAATAAAATAAATTCTAAATTCCATATATTTTGGCATTTGATTTTGGTGGTTTTATCATGGAAAATCAGAGCTCCCCCTGCCCTGTTCACTCACCAGGACACAGGTTCTAGCTGCAGCTGTCTCCCACGCTGCTTTGTGGCACTGAGTAGCCCTAATATGCCTGTGCCCTGCCCCTGCCCATGCCATTACCCTTCACTCCCAACCCACAATCACCGACCCCCAAGCCCTGCTGGTGTCGCTCACTCCTGACCCTCATCCTCCTGGCCTTATTCCTGACCCACACTCCCCCACCCTTCTGCCCTGCTGGTGCCCTTCACTCCTGCCCCCCTCAACCCCAGGCCCTAGTCCCCCAGTGTGTGGGGCAGGGGGTGGCTGTGTGGGGAAGGTGAGGTGTGTGTGGGGAAGTGAGGGGTGTGGGCATAGGTGATGCCATAGGCGATGCATTGGGGAGCATTATGGGGGTACTTGATGACCCCCCAGATTTCTGCCCCCACAGAGGGGGTTCCTCACCTTGGTAGCCATGGTGGTGTGGCACTCCTGGAGGTGGCAGTGGCAGCACCGAGCCTCCCTGCCCTGCTCCGCCCTTCTACACCGAGTGGTGCTCGCTGGGCTGTGGAGGCAGCTCCTGTCCGGTGGGGTCAAACTAGGCTGCAGCCCTGTGACCTGCACCCCACTGTGGATGCAGAAACCTGGGGGAGTACATACCCCTCCTCATCCCCTATGTTCCCCCCACAGACTTACCTACAAGGAGCTGCAGGAGCTGCTCTTCACCTGGCTGCACTATTGGCCATGTGCATGTGTGTTCACGCATATTCACGTGGCTCCTGTCTCTGATTGCCCTTCTCCTGCTCCCTGCCTCCCTAAGCAGCCTCTTGCAGGTTGGAACTCTGCCAGCCTGCAAGGGGAAACTCACAATTTCTCGGGTTTTACTCCTTTAAAGGGGAAAATCTGCATTTTAACATGGGAAATGGAAAACCCAGATCCCTGCTGATCACTCACTCATGCCTTGTTAAAATAATAGAGCTATACAAAGCACAGCAGGAGACGTTGTGAGAGTAAAGAGACATAACTAGAGAGATTCTGTACACTAGTGATCCCTAGCTTCTCTAGTGGCTTTGGGGCCCAGGTCACTAGCATGAATTAGAGATGCCTGAAGATAGCTATAGCTTTTATAGGAGACAGATGTAGAACCAAGCATACCCACAGTGAAGGGGAATGCAGCTCCTTCACAACTGAGGCTTGAGCTCCATAATCCTAATGAAAATATATTGTCCAGTTTATAAAAGATGAGACAAATTTAAATCTTTCTTATAGAAATTCTCTATTTGAAGTTATCAATAGAGACGCTAAATCTGTCCCTAGGGAAGTCATAATAATTTTTTCAAAGATTGGATTGAAAAGGCCCATTCTCTAATAGTTGCCTGAAGTTTTCTCAGCCTTCTGCATATTAACGTTCTGAGGTTTTTTCTTGGTCGGTCTGTCTTTTTAGTAAAAAGTTAACTTTGCACGTAGGAAAAAATTCCTCATTTGCCATCTTCTAGGAAAATGCAATTAATTAAGAACATGATGGCACAAGTAATCCCTTACTTTTAAACTTTGTGGTAAATTGTAACTGATTCCACCACACCTACAGCATCCATGACTACCCTTCAACTCCCCTAGTGCCTGCTGATACGATTGTAATACTATAGAAAATATTATTTTCAGCTTAGTTTCCCTGGGAGTTTTAGCAAGTTACAAAATAAGTGCTATGGCTGGTTTAATGATTCCTAAGCCATCTTAGTGAAGGGTGCTCTCATCTTCTTCTGTAAGCAGCAGATGCCAGTCAGTGTGGTGCAGTGCTTATCCCCTTGAGTATTGATAATTCATTTTCAATAAGCCAGAATCCAGTCTAAATATGATAAACCAAATCAATTTTTGTGGTGATATACCATCAGAATGACAGGAATGAACTTGGCTTGAGACCTTGGACCTACAGGACTGGTTTCTGGATGTTCATTGCATGGCAAGGTGGGAGTAAATTGGCAAGGAGAACTGTAAGAAACTGTTGGAGGAGCTCCAGAGATTGTTTTGTTTTCCATACACAAGCTAATTGACAGAGTTTGTAGGAACCTTTCTTCTCTTTTTCAGAAAAAAACAAATACTCTGAGAGATGTCATTTCTAATTTTCTTCAGTGGGACTCTTACAGCAACAATTGCCTCCGTGTATGTATCCCTATAGTCCCAGAGCCTCAATAGAGAGCCAGCAGATTTATTTTTGAGTGAAAGCCACCACATTACATGCAGCAGCTTGCAAAAGTACAGTAAACATCTTTCAAACAAATTCTCATGTGCCCTGACTACAAAGTGAATTGAAAGCAATACACTCTGCTGGATAGGAACCACATTTCTAGACTGGATTTTCAATAGACTCTGTTTTCCCAATGTATTCACCCCTTTCCCCCACACAGCCTCTGCTTATCTGCACTTTGCCTACAACTTTGACTTCTTGCCAGAAATCCACATATCAAGAATGTTTAATTTAAAAACGATAAAACTAAAAACAAACAAACAATCAAAAATAATAAAACCGGGTAGTCTTCAAGGTGCCACTTTGCCCTGGCTTCTGCCTAACTTCAGACTAACATGGTTAATGAGCTCTCTTTAAAAACAATAAGAATAAAAAAAATGTTAGTAATTGTGTGGTATTCGGAAATTTAATAATTTAAATAAGAGGTAAGAATTAGAACTTGCAATCACAGTATTCCACCCCCCTCCCCTCACCCCATGCAAGAGAAGCAAGAAGTAGAGAAAGAGAATAAATTAAAGTCAGAGCTAGACTAAATAACCTAAGATATCCTGTGGCATTGATTTTTTAAGAGAAATCCCCTTTGAGTTTGGGTGGTGGGGGAGGAATTTCTGCTTAAAGATCAATAACACAAAATGACACCCTTAGATTAAGATACAAAGATGGAGGATAAGCCCTGAAGTGGTGAAGTCTTGTTGGAATAGGTTCTTCCTCCAGAGGGAGTTGACCTTTCCAGTACACAGGAGGCAGAGAAACTTCTTCCCAGGAGAACTGTTATTTTAATGCTATTGCTATTTAAATCTTGCCTTCCATCAGATATGCCTGGCATCATTAAAACAAATACAGAGGCTTACAGAGCACCCCTGAGTTCTGGTGATCATATAGCAGCTCTATCAGAAACTCGAATACATGATTTAGGCAGGGAAAGGAATATAACTTAATTTATTCCTTAAAGTCTGTAATTATGGCATTTGGAAATCATTTATGGGTTTCAAAACTGTAGGATTCAGCACCATAGTACTTGTGCATCTTACAGGAAATGGAATTATCTTCATGAAGAAAGAAAATATTTTCCCTATCTTTAATATGGGGATATGAAGCATGGAAAGGTGATATGATTTACCCAGTTTCTCATAGGAAATCTGTGATAGAACTGGGAATTCAAACCACACTTTGTAGTCTTGCATTAACCATATGACTTTCCTTCTTCTCTCTAAAAAAAAATAGTTAATGATTTTATAGGACAGGGTATTTCCTATACGGAATTTTAATAGTAATATGATAAGTTAAAAAAAAAGGCTATGTTATCCTGTGGCAATGTTCCCTCTAAGTTGTGTGGCCGCACAGGCGTGCTCACGCGTGCTGCCAGGCATGCGTGTGCGGCTATGCACACCGCGCAGCTTAGAGCGAATGCTGTCCAATGGACTAGATAATGAAAGGCTTCCACTAAAGTGATGGGAGGAATGTAAAGATATGACCACAGACCAAAATAAAAGGTTCCTGAAGATGGTGGTCAGATACTGAGAGAAAAATCCACAGTGGAATCCCAGGCAGAATTCCCAGTTCTGTTGCCTCCGATTACCTGCCCGTGAGTGTGAGCCGCCTTCAGGGGGCTAGAAGCACAGGTATTCAGGTTATGGTGCTCCTCATTGCCACCACCAAAAAGAGCCCTGGGCCCCCAGAGAAGGAGAATGTGCCCTGATATTTTAAAAACCAACAGCTACCAACTGTTAATGTTCGATTTGAACTTGACGGTGGTTCATCCAGACATTTGTCCATCCAGATACTATTCTGTGTAGCAGGCTTACTTTTCAGTGCTTGGGTTGAGTCCCAGGCTTGAGATTATGCTGTTTTGATTGGTGGAGCCCATCCACCAATCAGGAGGCAGCAAGAGAAATGAAGTCACTCCCCTTTCCTGATGGGGGGGGAGAGAGAAGAGCTCCACCAGACCTGATTGAAGACTGCAACACTGTCAGGTCTGGAAGACTTCAGGGGTGGAGCCCTGGAGAGTCTAAAAGGAGCTGCATGCCCAGCATGAGGGAGATGCATTGGGGACAGAGAAGACAGCAGAGTGTGGCTTAGAAGAGCTGAGGAGAGCTGCTCAGCAGCGCGAAGCAGTAGCCTGGAAGAGCCCCTGAAGACTTCCATCGGAGAGGAGCTGCGGAAGGCTCCAGCAGCTAGGCTCTTAGTGTGCAGCATGGCACATGGCATCCAGACCCTGGGAGCTGTGTGAGGTGGCTCAGGTCTGCAACCCTTGGTGTGTGTCTAGAGACACGGTGCACAGGCATGGAGTGGGATCTTTGGAACCTCTTGGGCGGCTCAGGTCCCCAACCTCTGCACAAGGCTTGGAGCTCAGTGCAGGAGGTGCTGCACGGAGAGTGAGAGACCCTAATTGAGGTGGCTTGGGTCTACAGCTGCTGGCACAGGGCAGCAGCTCAGTGCAGACAACACTGCACAGAGGGTCCAGGAGCAGACTGACCCCAAGTACTGCACAAGGCTGCCTGGGCCTCCAACCCCTAGCACAAGGTGAAGTGCCTGCCACACACAGCAGTGCATGTGGCCCTAAGCCGGGCCGGCAGCAGCAGTCAGGCAGCAGAAAAGCCCGGCGGAGAACAGAGCTCGACCTGAAGAATGGGAGACAACCCTCTGGGACTGTGGAGTAGTAACCCCATGGAGAGGGTCCCCATGGAAGGGACCCCAGGGTTGTGAAGGGGCACCACATGGGCTGCTCCTGGGTGATAGAGGGGGGGCTTAGGAGTCTTTGGGGTCTCCCTCTCCTTTTCTTTCCCCCACCTCCTTTCCTATAGTGGTATCTTGGGTGGGGGGCACCTGCCCTGGAGGGCACCCAAGTAATCTAAGGATTGCTTGTTATATTTGTAGATTGTGCCTTACAGTTTCTGTGAATAAGTTGAAGTAATAGTTCATATATTAATAGAGTTATAAGGTTGCCCGATCAATATCCTTTGTTCTGGGTTGTTCTATTGTTCATTTGTATTTTTTAATAATAATTGTGTGTGTGTGTGCGTACACATATATAGTATAGGGTTTATTGTTTTGCAGATTTGTACATATATATAATCAATGTCCTTACCCCTAAATGGTTTTGTTTTAATAATAAATTTATATATAGTTAAGTAATTGATTGACTGGACCTGACTTTATAGGGGATGGAGGCGGCCACTGGGCTGCTGTGTCTCTTCACAGCACACTGCCCTGCCAATAATTCCCTCAATTGGAGAGGGGAGTACAAACCCATGTACACCCAGGCTACATCTGCATCCAGAGATATAGACAGTGCAGTGTGATTCTCCTTGATTTTATCCAAAATATGACACGAGATTTCCTCAAAATGAAGATGTCCTAGATTAACTGGACTCCTCTTATACTTGCAACAAATCCAGTGATTGGCATTTATTGACCTAACCACTTTGCTTGCTGTGCAGGTGCTGTTAGAGCTAGTCAAATTGCTTTTCTTTTTCTCAAGAAACAATGCAACTTTTATAAATGGAGAAAAAAAATCCCATATGGATAGCTTCCTTTCTGAGGAAGTTATTCATTTAAGTCTATCCCTAAACTTGGCACACGACTTTCAAAGAGCTCCAGGACACACTCAAATGCAGCCAGAGATTTTCACTTTCCTGTGTGTCAAACTACATTGGGTCAGCTCCATTATTTCCATGGGTAGGCTTCACGTGCTAGAATCCCCTGGCCAAATTATGCCAAAAAATCCCAGGAGATTAAAGGAGATCAGTGAAGAATGTGCTTTCTTAACTGTGCTTTTGACACTGGTGCTGATGGATCCCAGTCTCCACTAAGTATAACTCATTTGGCATGTTTGCAGATGACTCAATGGCGGCTGATGTAGTAGTGCCTGCTTGGAACACAGGTTTTTCATTTTGTGTTTGGTATTAAGCCAATAACAACCTGATTTTTATATTTTCTTGCAGTCAGAGTGGGAGGGAGAAATGACCCAGAGTTGTTGCATGTACAGAGAAAATCAATTCTTGTAACGCTTGTCCTTCTTCACAAAACGATGGCACTTTATCCAGAGCCAGGTAGCTCCCTTGCTCTCAAACCTTGTTTATCAGACAGCTTTAGAATGTCTACCCAACCCCCTTGGCATCATTCAGTATTATAATGGAGTAGAAAAATAGGCAGTCTGGGAACAGAAAGGCATGAATATATAGCTAATCCTC
>NW_005842913.1:415819-420645 GCF_000455745.1 Alligator sinensis | reverse complement strand
GTGAATGTTTACAGCAATTCTTAGGTTTTTAACAGTTGATTGGAGAAACAGGAGGACAAGATAGTTTTAAAAACTAGCCTTGATTTTTCTGAGATTATTAAGCAGCTCTGATTAATTTGCTAGACAATCCCTCTCAAGCAATTGCATTGAGCAGCAACAAAGGAGGAATCATACATGCTAAAGAGTAGAAGAATAGGAGCTAAACAGTGCTCCTTTGTCCAGGCTTGGCTGGTGTAATTGCCTAAAACTGTACATCCTGGAGTTGAAGGCACTTACTAATGCTCACTGAAAGTCTTAAGACTTCTGTACCAGCAAAGACATCCAGCCCCCCACTTCACAGTCATTTCTTAGATTTTTCTATGATCACAGTTAATTCTGTAGTTAAAGCCCACCTGGCTACATGCATTTCTCATTTGCTTCCCCTCCTCCAATTATCAAAGTTCTTTCATCTCACAGGATAGCTTGCTAGAACCTGTACTCCAACATAAACACACAAACCACCCCCCACAAAGAGCAGACCCTTTAATAAAATCATATCTATTTGAGGTCTATCAGGATGCACTGTTTTGGAGCAGCTGTGATGTCTCTGGGATTTGTATTTCTGACTGCCCCACCTCAGGCATATGGTGGGAGGAGGAAGTGGCATTTTGGGGACACTGTACAACTTAGCTGGATCTGGCTCCTTGAATACCTATCTCATTCTCTTTTCCCTTGGCTGGGGCTTGCTCAGCCCAGGAAGGAATCTACCTCTTCTACGTAAAGCTTTTACAGCTAAGCATCATTCCTATTGCTATCCTACTTGTGTATGGCTTGATAGCAGCTCTGTGTTTGGAAGTACCCTGTCTTTTCCACCCCATTGCTGTACTGAAAAAGAAAATCCTGTATTGACTTCAGTTCACTCAGGCTCCTTCCTTTCTTAATCTCTCTGATACTCATAAAAAGATTTGAAAATGCTCTTTTATAAGTTCATTTAATCTGAGCCATATTTTCTCTTTCATAGTCTCTGGTGCTTGAGCCCCAGGTCACAATGCATAGGCAGCAAATACGTGTGCTCATAATTAGTTAATAAATAATGCAGAGTTCTCATTCCAACCTCATCCTTTTAGCATGTCCATGGACTCTTGTGCTCCAAGGCATTTACATTTCTCAGCATTTCTATAGCCTAATCTTTGTAAGATTTAGTAGTCAGATTTGCTGTTGTGCTACACTTGATGCACAAAGGATGCAGTGTTGGTGATTTGAAGTAGGTCTTTGGATTGTTTTAGCAAGAACTTAACAGATGAGTGGTAATGTGCTTATAGTCAGGTAAAGAGCTTTAGAGTCTGAACTGATGATGCATCTAGACTTGTGTTGCATTCCAATTAGACCTTTTGAGGGTAGTACCTTGAGGGATAAGAGCCAGATAATGGCTGTCTGGGATTGGGGAGCATAAGCAGTTTAGTCTAATAAGCTAAATAGTTTGAAAGAGAGAGGGCAAGAGAAAATCTGAAAAAAAACAATGTGAAACAAATATCATATTATCAGCTTCCAGATACCACATATCCATTCAGAACATCTTTAAGTGATGAAAAAGTTGTTTCATTGAAAGGAAAAAAACCATAGCCTTCTAAATACAAGAGACTTGGGACTGCCTAAATACTATGACTATCTCCCTGGTCGCATGTTTCTTATAGGGCTCCTACTGGCAGGTTCCCCAGCAGGCGATGTGAAGGTTATCAAGTGATAAGTTTATCTGGTCCCACCCTGTGTCTTGTCTCAAAACCCTATGGATAGGGACCTACCAAATACATGATTTCATGGAAACTGTGTAATTGGCAGTCTCCTGTGAAATAGCCAGTTCCTTGTGAAAAAGTGCGGGGAACCGGCTATGTTCAAAAAGTCTGCAAAGAGCCGGCAAAAAGCTGTCTCCTAGAAGGGCAGGGGGAGGGGGAAGGCAGCAAAGAGAACAAAAAAGGCAGACTGCTCATCTCCTGAAAGGGGGACGGGGAGGAAATGCCGCAGCAGAGCTCCCTGGGCAGCGCAGTCTGTGCTGCCCTTGTGGTGCTATGTCTGGGGCTAAGCGCCCCTTGCTTACATTGGAGCAGCCAGTGTGGTGCTCAGTTGGGTGTTGCTCTGCACCCCCTGCCTCCAGTTCCAGGATTTGGAGCTGGACCCCCTCATGTCTAGTGGAAGTGGAATGGCATGGTGCAGCAAGAGCAAGAGGAGAACCTGCTGCTGGAGATGGGGGGGTACAGAGCAGCACCCAGTTCGCTGCAGCCACCCAGGGAACAACCCACTGGAAGCTGCTCCTGCCCCAACACACAGGGCTCCAGCTCCTGGTAAAGCAGCCAGGAGCTGAAGCTGGAGACCTGGCACTGTGGCAGGGGCCAGCTGGCTAAAGCTGACACCTGCCCATCTGGAACGGCATGGTGTGGCACAGCACAGTGCAGCAGGGGCAGGAGTAGCTTCCAGCAGGTTTTTTCCAGTCTGGCTACAGCCAGCCAGATGGTGCTTTGCACCCCCCACCTCCAGCAGCAGCTCCTTTCGCTCCTGCTGCACTGTACCATGCCACTCCCAGCAGGCATGTGAGGGTCTGGCTCCAGATCCTGGAACTGGAGGAAGGGGGTGCAGAGCAGCACCCAGTCATGCTGTGGGTACTGGCGGGAGTGTGGCATGGACTGCCCCAGTGCAAGCCTGTGAAAGTCACCTCGTAGACCCGTTTGTTATGTTGCCCACCCCTGAGCCAGGGCTTTCAAGCTAGGACTTGCAGCAGCCCTCAGTCAATCAGAGACTTGTGAGGGCCATTTGTTCCTCCTTCAAAATGGTAGCCCCAGCCATGATGCGGCCATGAAATCAGAGGCCTTGGCCATGTAATCAGCTGCCAGGGCCCATGAATTTGGTAGGTCTCTACCTATGACGCACTGACATCTCCAACCCTAGAAAAGATTGGAGGGAGGAGGGACAGTGCTGCAGAGGCAGACAGCAGTAGAATAGTTAGCAAAATGCACATCAATGTGAACTCTGCATTCTTTTCTCTGCATTTTAAGGAAGGTGTTATCTAGCATTCAGCAGTTTTGCCTCAGTAACTTAAACCTTGATACTGCCAACTCAAGCAGAAGCACTGTCAGGTTGTTTTTCCTTTTTTTCTCCCTCTCTCTTGTTTGTCTGTATGCTAATCTTAATTGGTAAGGGTGGCAAAAGCATGTTCAGACTGCCTGATGTGGAACAATGATAAGGCAGCAAAGGAAAACTGTTTATTATTTGAAGGGTTTTATTTTTAGACAGCCAAATCTGAACACTTTGTAATCAAAAATGCACGTTGGAAATGTATAATAGAAAATAGGTCTCTTCCCAAATGCTTTTACATTGAAACAGGGTTCTTTTATCATTTATCTTAGCTACCCCAAGAATAGTCCCAGTATTCTGCTGATCTACCATACTGACCTGAATCTGAGATGGCTTTGAATTAAAGATGACCCCCACAATAATTAAGTGCTACACATGAAAAATTAGATGCTATACATGAAATGTATTATAGTTTTCCATGTATAGAATCTAATTATTCTCCAATAATAGAATCTTAAATTTATCCCACGTTGCTGTAGCAGGGAAAGCAGTAGCAGGGGGCAAAGAGGCAGACCCCTGCCCATTGCCCCCACCATACCAGTGCCTGCCACCCTGCCACTTCCCCCGGCATTGGTGCCTGCTCCTTCCTGCCACTTGCCTGCCCCCCATGCTGCCTGCTCCCTGAATCCTTACCCTCCATGCCTGTACCTGCTCCTAGTGCCAACCCCCCTCCCTTCCCTGCTGCTTAACTTTGAAGTGTCTCTGGGTCTGGCTTCAGGAAAGGCAGCAGTGGTGGCCCCGGCTTCAGCCCCAGTTGCAGTCCCAACCCAGTTCAGCCAGACAAAGACAGCAGCAAAAGGTCTGGTGCAAGGGCCAGAGTCAGAGCCTACCATGGATCACCCCAACGCGCACACTACCCCCATGGGGGTCTCCACTACACTTCTCCCTCCCCACCACATATCTCCCCGTGTGCCATCACACCCACAATATGGTCTCCTCAGACTCTCCCAGCTGCAAGCCCCTTCCCCCACTGCATGAGCCACCCAGGCCTGGGATAGGTGACGGCTCAGATCTGGTTTTGGCTCTAAGCCCAGGACTGAAGATGAAGCTGAGCCACAGCTGACCCCAGGCCAGTACTCAAATCTAAGATGCAGCTTTAATACCCCTCCTCACATGCACACCATGTGGGGAACCTTTTCTTGGATTGGAGAAAATATGGCAAGTGGTGGTTTATAAGATACATTTCTATGATTTGCGTTTTCTTAGAGAATAGTGGCAAACCATTATCTTACAAACACTCAGGAAAGACTTCTGCTGCTTCATGTGCGGGCCGGGAGCGATCCGGGCCCTTTTTTGCGTCGCGCGGGCTGTAGCCAGCAGCCTGGGCACGCTGGGTCAGAGAAAGCAGGCGACACGCTAGAATTAGGCACGGACTCGTAATGGTTGATTCAAGATTGTTTACTTACACCGAAGATGGTCGCGGTGTAGGCTGGACACTTTCCCAGGCAAGGCTCCTCTTAAATCCTCGTTTGAGGACTCAGACAGTATTCGGATCACTCCCATGGAGTTGTTGAGGCTCCGTGGATCCTTTTTGCACGCAGGGAGAGGGATACGTCGAGGATTGCGCTCGGTGACGGGGAGAGGCTAGAGGCTGATCAGACCCCTGTTGCCTTCTTTGCATACGCTGGGTCCAATAGGCTCTGCAGCGCTTAGAGATCTTCACAAGACGTGAAGTCTCCTCCTCCTGATGTTCGTGGAGTCCTCCAACTTGGGCGGAAACC
>NW_005842913.1:413676-414550 GCF_000455745.1 Alligator sinensis | reverse complement strand
CTAGAGTTTCTTCAGGTTGGATTCTTGATTCTCTGCACAAATCCTGTAGTTCAGTTCTGGTGCAAGCATAGTAGGCAGTAGTAACTCGGTTTAGTCGTTGTTGTAGACTGAACTGCTGCTGCGGGAGTCACTGCTGCTGTTATTGCTTCAGGCAGGAGGGGCGGATGCACTCCTCCGCTCGATTCTCCCTTCCATCGGCAGGAAGGCGTGGTCGTCAGAGGCGACGCTGCATTGCTGGGCGGGGTTGCTGGAGACGACGCTGCGTCGATGGGCAGAGTCACTGACCGAACTGTCGCGGATTCCTCCGAAGTCCACCCTTCTTTTCCGGTTCTTCCACGCGGTCTCCCTCTTGCTCGGCGCCATCTTGAGCTGGCGTTTCAGGATCCCTTTTCTCAGCCGCTTCTTTGACCGCTTGAACAACCATACGCAGCTGGGCCTTCAAACTTAAGTTCTTATTCATTAAATCAGTAATTGTACGGAGTGTTGCACTCAATTCTCCCCCCTTGTCGTACCGCGGGGCCACCCTCTCATCTGCGGCGCGTTCCTCCGTCTCCAGATCTTCACGGAGCTCGGATGGAAGCTCGCGACCCCTTAATCTAGATGCCATCATGTAAGGGGAGAACCGGCCAATTGGCACCGGTTCTTCACTCTCCCGAGCATATCGTAGGCAATGGGCACACTCCCGGGTGAGGGTTGGGTTCACTGCGCCCGCCGGGTTGACTCTGGCAAGGGACACAGTATCGAGGGGCCTGAACAGGACCCGCTCGTCGCTCATCATACACCCGAATGCTGCGGGGTGCAAATACACTTCCCTCTCTCTCGGGGCTCCATCTTCAGAAGCTCCCTCTTCTCCCTTCAGCGAAAGGCGTCAGCC
>NW_005842913.1:410416-412340 GCF_000455745.1 Alligator sinensis | reverse complement strand
AGGGACACAGTGTCGAGGGGCCTGAACAGGACCCGCTCGTCGCTCATCATACACCCGAATGCTGCGGGGTGCAAATACACTTCCCTCTCTCTCGGGGCTCCATCTTCAGAAGCTCCCTCTTCTCCCTTCAGCGAAAGGCGTCCGCTGATACATCTCTCACCCGTTCCGCCTGCCTGGTGGTAAGCGATATGCGCCTCCAGCTCCATAAAACTTTTCACTTGGCGTTTTTTACCGCGTCAAGGGCAGTTCTTAACTAATTCTAGCTCTAGCGTGCTTTCCCCTGATCCCATCCTTGTCGCCATGTGCGGGCCGGGAGCGATCCGGGCCCTTTTTCGCGCCGCGCGGGCTGTGGCCAGCAGCCCGGGCACGCTGGGTCAGAGAAAGCAGGCGACACACTAGAATTAGGCACGGACTCGTAATGGTTGATTCAAGATTGTTTACTTACACTGAAGATGGTTACGGTGTAGGCTGGACAGTTTCCCAGGCAAGGCTCCACTTAAATCCTCATTTGAGGACTCAGACAGTATTCGGATCACTCCCATGGAGTTGTCGAGGCTCCGTGGATCCTTTTTGCACGCAGGGAAGAGGGATACATCAAGGATTGCGCTCGGTGACGGGGAGAGGCTAGAGGCTGATCAGACCCCTGTTGCCTTCTTTGCATACGCTGGGTCCAATAGGCTCCGCAGCGCTTAGAGATCTTCACAAGACGTGAAGTCTCCTCCTCCTGATGTTCGTGGAGTCCTCCAACTTGGGCGGAAACCACTCAATCCTCTTATACGGCTAGCAAGCCAATCGCTAGCCGCCACGTGTGAATAATTTAACGCAAGCCAATAATGGGGCTTGAATTAGAATACAAATGGCGGGAACTCCTTGCAACGTGCATTTCTATGCTGCAAAGAAGAAATGCACCCTGCAAAGAAAGCTCCAAAACAGCGGGAAAATAATTCAGTGGTGCCAAAGCACACACAAAAACAAAATCACACCCTTGGGTTGTGACACTTCACACATCTCATTCTAATGGATTTAAGACTTAAAGACTGTGTTCCTTTTTGGTACATGATCTAGCCTATTCAGTACCATTATAACTAGTACTATCATAATTATTTTGACACAACAGCAGGACAAACAATGCTATAGTGTTTCATAATAAAATGAGATGTCAAGATAGAGTATATGTTTAATTGTTGAACTGAACAAAAAAAGTGCCTTTAGTTTTCCTTTTGGCAGCTTTACTGATTTATAATAAAGCCATGCCCAGTGTTTTGGGTTCCATTGTGCCAGACACAGTTACATAAGTGGAAGCATTGTCTTTAAAGAAATGGACTGACAACATGGGTAAGAGAGAGATTATTAGTACAATCGTCAATGGGAAAAGAAGACTGAATGGCTCACACAATACATCTGTAACACAGCCAGGCATTGAACCTAGATCTTCTGGAACTGCATGGCTGTTCATTTACCTTGACATAACACTGGCCTTGCCAGGTAGAGGCAATATTGTGACAGGCTTCTATCTTGGTGATGGTAAACGTCTGGAGACTATTTTTGTTGGAGTGGGAAATCCTGTTCTAACAAGCAGAAGAGATGCAGAAGCATTAAAAAAATAGAAAGAAGGAAATAGAAAGCTAGGTGGCCTTCATCAAACCTGTAAGACTGTTATTCAAAGGGTTAAATATTTTATTCAAGGTGTCGCAGAGCACCTCAGAGCTCTGCTCCTAGGGAGTAGAAACTGCTAGGGAGAGAGAGCCCTGGCAGGTCATAATGAGCCCAGCTGAGTGTCGCCAGGGTAACGAGCCCAGCTGCGGGTTGCCGGGGCAGCTAAGGGGAGCCAACTGCCTGTAGGAGGCGGGGCCTGGCCCTTATAAAGCCAAGGGCTAAGACCAGGCTGGCAGTTCCCTGCCAGCAGCCGGAGAGGCAGGAGCTC
>NW_005842913.1:399767-409262 GCF_000455745.1 Alligator sinensis | reverse complement strand
ATTCCATCAAGACGTGGCGGGCGAGAATTAGAGGGTGCCTTGGGCCGGCCTGACACGGAGCGAGGGACCTTAAGGAGCACACGGCCCTCCGCGAGGACCCCGCCGTGACACAAGGATTTTGGTGCGTGTGTTTTTATTTTTCCCAAAGCAGTTCACCCATTCCTAAATTAGAATCCTCTTATTGTTCAGAAAGCATATAAGTGTCCCATATTCCTGCAGTCTGAATTATTAGCGAATGGTTCATTGCACTTTTAGGCATGATCATTATTGTTTCTGATAAAACATTTCATCTTGGAGTTCATTTGAATTTATTATTATATGATGAAAGACTAGTTTGTGGCATAATTCCCAGATTAGACATTGCTCAGTAATGGAATTCCTTTGAATATGTGAGTGACACTAGCATATTTGTTGTGCTTGTGCAAATGTTCATAGGGAGATTTTCTATTTACATCATTATACAGTACATACACAGCATATATTCTATTTTTGCAAAGGTTTCTTTGGGATAAACAAAGACTCAGTGCTCACATAGTGGTAAGTGTTAGAGAATAGAGAATGACAAACTTTTTCCATTCCTTGGTTTATCAAAGCATTGTTGCCAAAAGCTCTTCATTGTTTTAGATAATTTATAGACTTCTGTTAAAGAGTATTTAGTCATTTAATTAAATGACAAATTGCCACTGTGTGACACAGGTTTGTTTTGTTTAAGAAGGAATGTTCCTTCACAAATGCAAATAAAAGAAATAGATTAAAATAAACACAAACACAAAACTGGGCAGTTCTATCCCCTCTCTCGGGAACTGAAAGCATACCCTGTCTTCAAGGCTGTGGACTATTTCTGTAATACAGAATTGTTTTAAATTGAAATACGAATGGGTCTATGCTGTTAAGTTTATCTCCAGATACTGATTTGAAATTTCCCTATTTGGGAGGTGTTTGAACTAAATTTGGGTCCATTATATTGAGATACTCAGACCAGGATATCTGGATCTGAGCGTTCCTTATGTAAAGGAAGCACAAGTTGAAATACCTTGAATCATTGAAACCAGAGACTTGTATCTCACCAAAGTTTGACTCCATCTTTCATATCTATAAATTACTGGGGAGGACAGCTAGTCAAAAAAGCTTATGTGCTTCCTGCAGAATATTTTGCTGGAAAAAACAAGTTAAAAGTTGAAAAATCAGCATTCACCTGTTTAGAAATGACTCCATGCCCTTATCTTCTCCGTAGACTGAGCTTCCTGTTTGAGCTATGTATCTTATGATACATCACTGTCTCATGCTTTGGTGAGAGAAGAAATATATCATTGACATTGCAAGTTTGCACCTCGCCATAACACTGTAGGGGACAACCTTTTTGGCAGATGTTCGAATAATTAGCCCCAGGACCTTCCCAAATTCTACTTCCAATCCCCTTTCTCTGCCTGATCTGTTGCTCAAAGTTGTTTGGGTAGTGTGGTGGCAAAAAGCCCCCACAGGTGCCAAGGGGGCTAGGGGAAACCCTGGGAGTCCTCATAGGAAACAAACAGACCCCCCACACACCAGGGAGCTGACCTTTAGGAGCATGGCTGGAGCTGGGGCCATGGCCGTGAGAGCTGGCATTGCACCTGCTCTTTAATCAGTTGCTCCTGAGGCAGGGAAGCATGGAGCTAATTGCGGCGACTGAGGACACCGCTGCAGATAGTTTAAAAAACCCACCGGAAGCTGTCAGGTGGGGAGAGAGAGGGAGAGAGCCAGCAGGGAGAACACCAGGTAGGTAGTGACTCCAGAGGCTAGCAGGAGCGTTGCTGCAGGTGCTTCACCCACTCCTAGGGTAGGGGGAGCAGCATCCTGCACCAGGCTAGGGATGGTCAATCCCTCAGCTGCCTGAATTTCAAAAGCTTATAGGAGCGACTCTCTCCCTTGGAGAGAGAGGGGCGCCAGATGATGGGAGCCCAGCCCTCTGGCAACAGGGTCTGAGGCTTCAGATGCCTTAACATCCAGGCAACTGGCTGATGCTGAAGCTGACACCTGACCCCTTAGTAAGGGGGCTTACAGGGAACAGCGGAACAACAAGAACAGCACCCAAGCGGTTGGCGAGTGGATGGGGTGTAGGGGAGGCGGAGCCCTGAGGAACATCGCGGCACGAACATGAGTACCTCCGTCATTGGGTCACCCAAGAAGAGGAACACCACCGAACACCCAGTAAACTGGGGTGTTACCTTTCACCCAGTAACAACAAGTCATGGCAGGCGAGTTGAGGGGCACTCCGACGGTATGGTACTCACCACGCCCACTAGAGATGCCACAGGTAGATGTGATCTCTTTTATTAGACCAACTAAATAGTTGGAAAAATGTTTTTTTGCAAGCTTTTGGGCACAAACACTCTTCTTCAGACATAGGGAGAGTCTGCTGGTATGTTGTGTGATATGCTGCTCTGCTTTCTGCTTCTTTCACTTACTCCTGCCCTATCTCTTATTCTGCTTCTTGCTTCCTTCCCTGTCACTGTGCTGCTTGTCTTCTCCCTGATTTACCATGTACCACACACAGAGGCTGCCTGTGTCACTTCTGCCAAAGGTTGGCTACCCCTGCAATAGCAGGTAGAATTCTGCTTGAAAATCTGGCTCATTGAATGCAGGCCTCAGGCAACTCATGAGAACATCTGTAAGGTACTGAAGGCACATATCTGAATCACTTCACTTTTCAAATAAGACATTTGTTTTCATCCTTAATGTTTTTTGGACTTTTTCTCTGGAAAAAAAATCTGTAGAAAGCACATACTTTAGGTAAAGAAAAAGAGGTTAAATTAAAATCCCAGTATTTTTGTGAAGACCTCTTTCAGATAATATACAAATGGAAATCAATTATATCATTTACTCACTGAAGCTAGGCTCTTTTGTTTCTTGATGTAACTAGAATCTGTGAACTGTCCTGAGACTAGATATGGCTGATATTTTTTTGAGTGAATAGATTATTTGTTGGAAAAAATGTAGGTTAGGGTATTTTGAAAGTATTCACAATTTTTTACTAAATTATGCAAATTGTCTTGGTTTGAAAAAATGAAAAAAAAGTTAGAATATCTTTGTTTCTTTCTTTTTAAATAAAGTGTGTTGAACATCTACTTCATAACGATGTTTCATTTCTAAAGTTACCTCTTCTTACATCCCAGGACATCTTTACATGCACAAAGAACAGTATACATCACAGTTAATGCTTTGCCAGTGCTTGGTCCTCCAGGAAGCCCAAACTGAAACATTTGCTTAAGTTTAGTAATTTTAAAAAAATGATAAACCTCCTGAAAATGAAAAAATGCATTTCAGATTAAATGAAACATTATAGCTAACCTAACATGAATTATTATATATAACCCATGCCAGCATGCTAGGCTGGATGATATGCCAGATTTTGGATCCTCAGGGTGCCAGTAGCCATGAGAACCCTGCTCAGGCAGGTCTGCTGACTGAGGTGTCCTGTGGAGGGGTGTGTGCCTCACCCTCACCACCCAAGAATTTACTCCAAACCCCATAAACACATTAGTTATTTTATTATGTACACCTATATATGTAAAAGAAATGATTAATCTTCGAAGCTGTTTCAATGCATTTTGAGCTTGAGCAACAAAAAGCATTGAAACAGCTTAAAAACAAAATGAGGGCATTCAAAACATTTTGAAGGCAGGGGAGAGCCAGGGCTGTGCTCCGAGCAGCTCCACAGCCCCATGTAGCTCAGCCCAGTGGGGAGCGCAGCCCTGGCTGTCCCCATCTCCTGCCACCATGCTACACTCTGTGGGGCTGGCGGAGCCAATTGGAGGGCAGCGCCAGCTCTGCCCACCTCCAGGCTGTGCTTTGATTGGCTCCACCAGCCTCACAGATTGCAGCCCAGTGGTGGGAGGTGGGCAGAGCTGGCACTGCACTCCAATTGACTCCACCAGCCCCACAGAGAACATCCCTGGCTCTGCCCTTCTCCCGCCACCAGGCTGTGCTCTGATGGGAGGTGGGCAGAGCCGGTGCTGCATGCTGATTGGCTCCTCCAGCCCCATGGAGCTCAGCCTGGCAGCAGGAGGCAGAGCACAGCACCAGCTCTGCCTGCCTCCCCACACTGGGCTGCACTCTGATCAGCTCCACCAGCCCCATGGAGTACAGCGCCAGCTCTGTCCACTTCCTGCCACTGGGCTGAGCTCCATGGGGTTGGCAGAGCCAATCAGAGTGCAGCCCAGCAGCGAGAGGTGGGCAGAGCCAGGGCCATGCTCCGCCTCCTGCCACTGAGCTGAGCTCTATGGAGTTTGGTTCTGGGTGCAGGCTGTGCCCAGCACCAGTCCCAGGTGGTAGTGGCAGCCTCCTGTCACCCGGCAGAGATCTGGGGGCCTGCACCCCTGGAAGGAGTCTAGCATAGTCCCGCAGCCCTCCCAAGGGTGCGGGCCCCCAGATCTGCACCCAGATGACAGGAGGCTGCCTCTGCTGCCTGGGGCCAGCAGCACCATCTGTCTTCCCTGCCACTGGGTGCAGGCTGTGCCCAGTGTGAGTCCCAGGTGGCAGTCTCCTGTCATCTGGCACAGATCTGGGGGCCAGCATCCTCAGAAGGACTCCGGAACAGCCCCACAGCCCTCCAGGGGGTACAGGTCCCCAGATCTGTGCCCAGATGAGAGGAGGCTCAGGCTGCCTCTCCCACCTGGGTCCGGCGCTGGTTGCGGGCTGTGCCCAGCACTGGACAAGATTGCTGCTGCCACAGCCTAAGCCTCCTCTCATCCGGTGCCCAGATCTGGGGGCTTGCCCCCCAGGAGGCCTGCTGAGCTGTGCTGGACTATTCCCAGGGGTGTGAACCCCCAGATCTGTGTGCCAGATGAGGGGAGGCTGCCACTGCTGCCTGGGACAGGTAGCAGCAGCAATTTTCTCTGGTGCTGGGTGCAGCCTGCACTCGGCACCAGTCCCAGGTGACAGGAGCATCTCCTCTCATCTGGGGCACAGATCTGGGGGCCTGCACCCCCAGGAGGAGTCTGGCACAGCCCTCTCAGGTGTGCAAGCCCTCAGATCTGTGTGCTGGATGACAGGAGGCTGCCGCTTCCAGCAAATGTTGTTTTCAAGACTTTGAAGATGCAGTTTCTGAGAAACCTCTGCACGTATCTCCTTGAAACTAAGCAGGATTCATGCCCTCAGAAGGGGCTACCATCTCTGCAATTTGCATCTGAATCAGGCAACAAATGACAATGTTTTAGGCAATTTCATGATTCCCCATTATAGCCTATGGGCAAAATGTCATAACGAGTTGAAACAGCGAAACAGTTTCAACAAGACAAAATGAAACAGGACCGTTCAAATCACTATATTCTCTTCACTGCTCTGTGCAGGTCTTTCATAGCATCTGGTGAAGTGAGATCCAGCTCATGGAAGCATATGATATATATATATATATATATATATAGTTAATAATAAAACCAGCAATTTGAATAGAATTTATAACTGCAACATTAGGTGAATAATTCCACCACACTGGGTGGTTCCACTTGCATCAAACAACCTCAGTGATTACATGCACTTGGTTATAACCTTTTAAACCAGTTTGCCCCCCATAACCCAGATTGATTTCCCTCTGGTCACAATCCCCTTCCCATAACAATAAATGGCAACACCGCTTTAACTATGATCCACCACTAGATAGCAGAGGCGAGACTTCTGCTGCTCTGGGGAAAGTGGACTCTTTGGTCTTTTTTGGTAACTCAGCAAAGACAAATCTCTGATCAGCCACTGCAGGTAATAGGCTTCTTTCCTTTAGTTTCTTCCTGAAAAATACACCTCCTGCAAACACTAGGGGTCAAGTGTCCTCTCCTACATCCATACAGATTTGGGATTCTCACAGCCCGCCCCCTCTCTGGGCTGTCTCTCTCCCCCAGCACCTCCACATGGAGACAGTGGATTCCCTCTGCAGGTCTCTGTTCCTGCACTATGAGCCTTTTCAGCCCAAACAAAGGACTTCCCTCCACAGGTCCCTGGCCAGGCAGCTTGTCCCAGCTCCCAGATAGCTTACCAACCCCTCCCTGCTATTTCCCTGGGTACCTGTGTCCCTGATTGCGCACCTCTGACCCAGGTGGGGAGTCAGCTTCTCCTGGGATGACTCAGGCCCTCCTCCATCCCGATATCTGCTCCCCAGCAATCCTCAGCTCCATTCCCTCTGCCTTAGGTGGGGGGAGGGGTGGGGGAGGAGGAAGGAGGGGCTGAGTCTCTGCCTCTCTCTCCAGGTTGGTGTTGCCCTCCTTCAGAAGCTTTTTTCCCTCCCTCAGCTTTTTATAGATCTATAGTAGCCGATCAGAGCCTGGGGTTTGAAATGGGGGCTCTGGTCACAGTTCAAATGCTCCAGTAAAAAGCATGCATTGTACACAGCATACCCTCCATTTGGAAAAGCTATTGCACCCTCTGCAAACTTTGTGCCGCCTTTCTTGCAAAGTTTTTAGTTATAGCTGACCCAATCATGCATGCTTACCCAATCATGCTTGGCATGCAGCCAAGCAAGCCTTTGCAGCTGTTACATATATATAATAAATTCATATAAAATAATTCAGGATATCCAGGAAAGCCTAGGGGCAAAGAAAGAGGCATACAGGCTGTGGAAGCAGGGAGTAGCTACCAAGGAGGAGTATACCTCCTTGGCTCACACTTGGAGTCAGTTAGGAAGGCCAAAGCTGCAATGGAACTCAGGCTGGCAACAAAAATTAAAGACAACAAAAAGTCCTTCTTCGGGTATATAGGGAGCAAAAAATAGGCACAGGGGAACATAGGACTTGATGATCTATTGAGGTCCCTTCCGATTCTAACAACTATGAAACTATATATATTACTGAGCACTGTTTAATCTGGGAATTATGCAACAAACTAGTCTTTCATGATATAATAATACATTCAAATGAATTCCAAAATGAAATGTTTTATCAGAAACAATAATGCTCTCTCTCTGTCTCTGTCTGTCTGTCTTTCTGTCTGTCTGTCTGTCTGTCTCTCTCTCTCTATATATAGGTTTCACTAGTAAGCCATAGTCTTTGACCTCTGTTGACATCTTTATAGAGTAAAATGGTAAGAATTTGTTCTATCATGTATAAGAGCCCCTTCGATTTAACAGTAATTGAATGGAATATGAGATACTGTTAATTTTATAGGGCACACAGGTTAGTTTTGTGAAAAATAGAGGATAGATTATTCTGCCTTAACATAAGTGACTATAATAATATAATGTTCTGGCTGTCCCACATGGTACTATGTCATTGACCTCCTTGAGCCACTTCATTTTCTTAATTGTGATTTATTTTTCAGAAGGGGTTTCATAGAATCATCCACAAGGTGCTTGTTTTCTCTACCAATTCTCATAGGAGCTTATGTCAATTCATTATCACAATAGCCAGATATGCAAGCACAGTAAATCAATGCACATTAACTTTTTAATATGAAACACATTTCACATTTTCTCGCATTACTCGGTATCTTGTTTCAATTATAATGTCTTTTGCTGTGCTAAACACTCATTTGGTAGGTGCACTTGTTGGCAGACAACTTAGTATTCAAAAGTCAAACTGCAAAGATCTGGCCAGCATGATGGAACTTTTGCTCTTAAATCAGAAGTAATGTTTGTGATGCCTTCAAGTGCTGTTTCTAGGTGGCAGCGTACCACTGCAGTAGCTAATTGCCTGTTAGTTCCTTGAGTCAATGTTATGGAGAAAGATGTGGAGATTTATCCAATGGGTGCTTATTTTTTGCCTCCCAACACAGTTCTATTGGAGAACCATCTTCTCCTTTACAGAATATGTGAAAGAAAAGGCCAATGCCCAGCTTATGGAGTTGACTAGGAATAGTCATCTCTGTGCCCACCTGGCCTCAAGGATACATTCGCATGCTGCCTCAGCACATGCGCCCAGTGTTGGGCATTTCATGGGGTCTTGCGACCTCTGGAGGGGTCCTTGATCATGCTGGGGAAAGCCTAGAAACTCGCCTGTTACTACTTTGATCGACTTTTCAGTGGTGGGTTCCCGTTCTGAGGACCCTCCCAGGTGGGTCATGCCTCCTGGCGGGTATCTGTGGGGCTTTGCCTTCTCTACACCCCTTCCATACACCAGGCTCCAGGATGAGTCTGATGGTCTTTGTGTGGTTTGCCCTTCGGTTGCGCCAGGCCTAGCTCTGCATGTTGCCTGTGCTCCTGGAGCAGCTGATTTGCCCAGACCTCCTCTTGTTTCTTCATGGCCAGCCGGCCACCTGCTGTGGGTATAAGATGGCTCCTGTCTCCTGGAGCAGTGCCCATACCCTGGCCACAGCAAAGAAGAAAGGAAAACCCAAAAGGAATGCCAATAAAAAAAAGGAACACAAAAAGAAAACCTGAGGGAGTAGGCTAGCAGCCTCTCCTCCCTCACAGCCCCCGTGCCTGGGGCTCAAGCCGTCCCTCGACACTGCTCCAGGTCCTCCCTCATGCTGAGGACCTCTCTTCTTCTCGCACTGGCTCTTCAATGGCACACCGACGCTGCCTGCTCTTGGTTTTCTGAGCCCGCCCTCCTCCTCAGCCATTTCCTCCATTCTCCCCGCACCTCTGCTGGTGCCAGCTTTTATTCTGGCTGGGTGGTGTCCCACAATGACATCAACTGCCCGAGCTGGCTCCAGCCAGAAGTAACTGTGGTTTATAAACCATGTTGGCGGCTCTTCTCGGCGCAGCTCATCCTGTGCTTCCTGGCCTGAAACTGGTCAGTTTACCCTGGTTTCAGAGCTTTCTTTATGGAGGTGGGTCACCCTCATCCCCTGTCCTACCATGGAGAGGGTTTCCTGTCCCCCGGTGACTGTCTCCCTGGGATAGTCTCCAAGGGATCCCAGAGATAATTTTGCCTCTGCAACAAAGAAAATGTATGCTTCTGTGAAAGTGATACTCTGCAAGAAGCAGTGCCTTCATAGCAGCTCCCAGGACCTCAATCATTTCCTTGGTACTCTGTCTCCAGAAATACTATTTAGGCTGTAGGCTGTCTTCCATAATGGGGAGCTAAATTATCTAGAGATTTATTATTTACTATCTTTCACAATACTAGAACTAGGGGACATAAAATAAAACTATTGGGAGGTAGATTTAAAACTACCAAAAGGAAGTTCTTCTCTCAGAGAGTAATTAACCTGTGGAACTCATGCCACAAGAAGTAGTGGAGGATGGTGACTTTACCCAGTTCAAAACTTGATTGAATTAATTCTTGGAAAAACAATCTATCAGTGGGTTGATAGGTGGCAGCCTCTGAATCAGATCTTCCTAAACCGCGGAATGCTGGAAACTGCAATGGGAGAAGGGTAGCGAGTAGAAAATTCTAGACATTGGCTGTTCACCATCTTCCTCAGCAAATACTTTCTGACACTGTGAGAGACACAATAATGAGTGTGATGCATCTATGTTCCGATTCAGTAAAGGGAATTTCTTGTGTTCATAGATTCATAGATTCATAGATGCTAGGGTCGGAAGGGACCTCAATAGATCATCGAGTCCAACCCCCTGCATAGGCAGGAAAG
>NW_005842913.1:374167-397377 GCF_000455745.1 Alligator sinensis | reverse complement strand
CCCCCATGTAACCTAACCCACAATCCTTCTACTTCCTCATCCTTTGATTCCTTTTTGATAAGGGTCGATGTATATTGCTCATTGACATAGAGCGCCACCCCTCCCCCTCTCTTCCCCACTCTATCCTTTCTGTACAGCCTATAACCCTCAATGTGTACCGCCCAGTCGTGGGAAGAATGCCACCAGGTTTCTATTAGCCCTACTAAGTCATAGGTGTTTTCTGCAAGCAGGAGCACTAGTTCATCCTGCTTGTTCCCCATGCTCCTAGCATTAGTATATAGGCACTTGAGCCCTGTGACTGGCGCCTTTGTTGCCCCCCAGCTCTGATGCCCAAAGGGCCCCTTATTGCTTACCTGCTTATTGCTTACCTGTGCTGTACTGCTGGCCGCCCCATGGATTGCAGGTTCCCGATGTTCTCCTTCTTCAGGCTGGGCTGTCCTTGTGGGTACCACATGGTTTGGTGGTCCACGGCTTCCCCCGCCCTCATCTTCCCCTCCCCCCGACGAACTTAATTTAAAGCCTGCTGGAGGGGGTCTGCCAACCTGGAAGAGAACACACACTTACCTTTGGGGGACACGTGAAGCCCATCCCAATGGGAATGGGGTTGTTACATTCCTATGTTAAGTAGTTTCTACTATAAGACTGGGATGGAATTAAACAAAGAATTTCAACTGGCCTCCTGCCTCCTTGTCCACTCCAGCTCTGCCTCCTGGGTCACTGCAAAGTACAATTACATAAAGAAAGACAGAGTATACCCCAGATAAAAAAAATTGCACCAACCAAGGCCATAAAATCCCTCATTCACTTTTTGTATAAGGAAAAACAGATGCTATTGAAGCTGCCGTTCATCACAGAACTCAGAACTGAGCACCATGATTAAATTTAGGTACATGTTTAACTATCATGGACTTCAAAGATGGACTCCAAGGGTGGACTTCAAGGATGGAATCAGGGTCTGGGGCATGGTTTTACAGTTTGGTGATGTGTCATGACAGTAATGCGTATGGGAGCACTTATTGTGATAGCATGAGTGTAGCATAGACTTTATAGGGATTAACAAAGTATGCCCTCTGTCCTCACACTCTTGCAAATACTGGGCAATATCCAATGCTCATTGGGGTACCAGTTAACTTTAGAAATTAGCCATCTTCTCCTCTAGCTAGCAACAAAGGATTCCAGTCTTCAATGATAAGACACTAAACCAACACATTTCTATCCCTCCTTTTTTTAAGATCGTCTCTGGTCAAGTTAACAGTACCCAGAAGGCAGAGCACAGTGCTACTTTTCACACTAATTCTTACCCTATTGCTGTGTAATCTTAATAATGGCACACCGCTCATCCTGAATGTCAACACCACCTTAGGGTATAGTTGGAACCTCAGTAGTCCATAGCTGATGTAGTTATGTGCCTACAGACAACTTTAAACCATAAGAGAAGACACAGAGCTAAACTGGCTTCTAATTTAAATATGGAGGGAAGAGAGGCAAGTGAGCCTCAGCCTTAGAAGGCTCCAATGCATGTTATATGATATGCAGAATATCATCTTCAAAAACTGCTGGGACACCAAAGTGAACTAGACTACTAGACAAGATTATGACATGAGTCCTTCCTAAGGCACCATGAATGCCTGAGCACCTTTAATGACCACATCTTTCTAAACAGTGTCTGCGTGGCTTGAGGAATGTAGAAAAATGTAAAGCATGAATCTAGCATATCTGCAAGGGTGTGCTATTTTGTAAAAAGATACTATCTTATCTTATCACTATGAAACTGATCAAGTATATCTGATTTTCTGAACAAGACCTCTAGCATCCCACTGAACACATGTGAAAGCTTTTGAAAAATTAAGGCTGATGTGTTGACAAGTGTAATACCAGTAGCTTTTAATCCTTGGTTTCGTCTTTCATTATTAGGGATTCTAAGACATGGGTAGCAGAAGATTAGGTTTATCCAGTAACAGTATAAAATCCTGTAATCCTTTGAAAAAAAATCTTCCTTGGGCTGGAGAAGGAAACACTTTATCAATATGTACAGTTAGTGGCCTCTTTAGCCAATAAAATACTTTCTTTTAGGCCAGGAAAAGTCACTCTGTGTTATTTTAATTAGTCTCATTTTTGATCCCTGTGCCTCAACAAATGGAAAAGTGTTGGGTAAAAATTACTTGTTCAAATAGTTTCTTTATTGTGCATATTTCTTCCTTTGTAGATCTCAAAGTGCTTTAGAGAGAAAAGTGATATTATCTTGATTTTAGTTAGGCACATGTAGTGTAACTGTTTAATGCTTAGTGGGCACATCTACACAAGATGCTTTTTCTAAACAGTAGAGCTAATTCCTGCATCGTAAGCATTCATGTCTACATGTACAGATGCTTACTGCACAGTAATTGGCTCTAATCAGAAGTAAATTTGCTACCTGCAAGTAGCAAATTTACTCATGATTAGTAACTGCACAGTAGCATACATGTAAACCCCTGACTGGGAGCAAATGTGCTCCCAGTCAGCCAGGCAGCACGGTGCAGGAGATTGCTCTCTGTCCTGGGAGCAGCCTGCCTGCAGGAGTCTGTGGCAAAACCAGAACTAAATATCAAGCCTTGGGACCTCAGAATTGTTGCCCTTTCCTATTGTCCATGCTGCCCATGTCTCTCATTTTCTTCAGCTCATAGGGACAGAATCAAATTTTAAAAGGATTCTGAAGATGCTTTCCTGAACCCAGGCCAATGTATTTCCAACAACTTTAATCCCTAGTTTAGTAAAGTACTTGATTATGTGCCTAACTCTTAGTCTGTAAATTTCTCCGTTGGAGTCAATGGGATTTTGTGGTTTCTTAAAGCTGAATATGTCTTTAAGTACCTCACTGGATCAGGACTGTAACTAGATTAGCAAATGAGTTCAAAGGTCCGCATATTTTCAAGAATGTGTTGTTATAAAATAAAATAATTAGACTTTGACAAATAGAGTAGACATCTATATATTTTTCTCTGTAAGTTTTATAATGATAAAACCACATAAAAACATTACTTTATTTCCTTCTGTGTATAATTGATTACCTTTAAAAAATAAAGATCTTTAGAGTGAGAGATCAGAGAAAATTCCAAACTGTGTTGCCAACAAATTATGTAATTTGTCTGTGGTGGCAATTTAATTTGTATCATTATTCACCATAAGGTACATAAATGTTTTTATCGTAATCATAGAACAAGTTTCTGTTAGCGAAGCATAATTTAAATGGAAAAAGTTCTCTGAGAACCTGCCACAAAATCTACCCTCAGAATAAGTTGATTATTTCTGGAAATATGAGCCTGATTCAAAGCCCACTGAAGCCCATGGGAATCTTTCTATGAGCTTCAGTAGGTATATGACTAAGTCTAATGAAAATGTTTCAAATTTGGAATTTTACAATTACCATTTTTTGCCAATTTGATTTACTAATCTTTAATAATCTAGAAATAGAACAATAGGACTCTATGCTAATAACAGTTACATGACTATTCATGTGAATGGTCTCACTGAGTCATTGTGGAGACTGCTTGTGTGCATAAAGTTAATCTTGCACCTGTGGGTTTGTAGCACTGGGACCTTTCATAGATAAATGTACCAGGAAAGACTTATTTAAGTGTTTTGTTCCTCAGTTTCCCCGTCTATAATATGGCAATAATGCTGTTGCTTATTGTAGGAAAAGTGTCAAAAGATCAACGAATGCAAAAATTACATAAGCTATTTTTTATCATTGTATTGTATTGTATTACTTTACCTTGTATTACTTTACCTTTACCTGTGCAGGGAGAGGCCAGCTTGGAAGGGAAGGGGCTTGCCCAGCCCAGTCCCTGAGCCCCAGTCAGGGGCTTCCCAGGAAGGGCATGGGGATGGCTGGGGCCTGGGCACAGGCGCAGGGAGCAGAACAGCAAGGGCTGGTACTTCTCAGAGCCACAAGGCAGCGGGTAGGACAGCTGCAGCTGGACCCATTTCCTGGTGCAGAGAGGGAGCTGCTGCTGGGAGGGAATGAGTGGGGGGCAAACAGGGGTTGCAGGTCAGGAGTGAGGGGCATAGCCAGGGATGTGGTGGCTATGGATCTAGAGTGAGGGGCAAGGGTATAGGCAAGTGCAGAGAACCAGAATATCAGTGCTGCTCAGCACCACAAAGCAGCTGTGGGGACAGCTACATCTGGACCTGTATCCTGGTGAACAAAGGGGACAGGACAAGCTCTGATTTCTTGTGAAAAAACCCCAAAAGCAAATGCCTAAATATGTAGGTATTTAGAATTGATTTTGTAAAGCAGTGGTAGGCTTCCAAATTGCATTAAAATTGTAAATATATCAATAAAACATTATGCTCAACTGATACCTATATATATAGTGATATTTCATTTTAATAATGCAAAAACACAGATTTGGGGAATTTAATGAGATAATTTTGGACTTTTTATCAGAGCATTTGTGATTTTTACACAGAGAAAACCAGGATCTCTGCTACTGAGGCACATGGGGGGTGAGGGGGACCCAGTCAGAGAAACCTACCCAGGGCCTGCACTGGGGACCCAGCTGAAGGTCAGAAGATGTGGCTGACCTCATGGCCATTTGGAGCCAGGAGGGCACACTCCAAGTTCAAAGTGGGCCACCACAATGAGCACATCCTCCAGGCAATAGCTGCCCAGAGCTGCCCAGAGCTGGCAGTGCCACATGAAGGCCAACTCTGCAGCCACGGCTCACTGGCAGCTGGCCCAGAGGTGCAAGCAGCTCTGCTGCAGTGCCTGTATGACAGACCAGGTGGCCATGCAGTCCCCTTCTGGTCTGGCAGGCATGCCGTCACAGGGCCACAGGTCCAAGGGGACAGATGCTGTTGCAGGTGGCAGCAGGTCACAGCCAGTCCCTGCTGCCAGACTGCTGCAGTGGGTAGAGGGTGTAGGGGACACTCTAGGTCAGGGCTGCTGGAGCAGTCCAGCTGGCATAGGAGGCTAGTGTCCCCAGATACCAACTGGCTGCACCTCAGAAGCTCCTGAGGACACACAGCCCTGAGCTGCTCACCAGGGCAGCTTTTTATACTGCTGGGACCAGCACAGGTGCTGGCATCAGCCTGTAGTTCCCCCTGGCTGTAGATCTGGGAGGAGCTAAACAGGGTCAGTTTGCTCCAAGCAGCACAATTTGTCCAGCACCAAAATGCATGCTAAGGCACAAGTCTCTGGCACGAATTTGTGCCACTGCTATTTGAGCAGCTGCAAGTGCATGAGCCTGCATGTGTAGATACATCCCAAGATGCCATCTTACCCTACCTTCTGTTTAACTTCAAACTAACATAGCTAACCACCTCTGAGCACATGCTAATTCTAAAATATTCCTGGAATGAATATTAGGCTTACGTCAAAAAGAGATCTTTCCAGTTACAGCTAGATTTTTGAGAAAGATGTGACTGTGTAAATTTAAAAAAATGAGTACTACAGCAAAGTGTAATAAAGTTCCTAAATAATAAACAAAACTATTTCAAAATGGAAGCTTCCTAGATTACCAACCAGGTTATTTTATTAAGTGCCCCGTGTTATTCTTATGACAGGCTGTTCCTTTAAGAATTTTCCCTGGTACCAACCCAGGGTAATAATTCAGTGGGCTGGGTCTGAGAAGAGAATGTGATGGCATTCTTCAGCTTCCTAATATCACATCAGTTGCTAGGGAGATGGGTTACTATTTACTGACACTCTATTCCCACTTCCTGTATAATACCTCTGGGTTCAGGATACCACACCTGTATCTTTATAATGAGCTTATATTTATATTTCAGCTAATCATCCAAAACACACATTTAGTTTGTGAATGTTTTTGTTTTTTCTTACCAAAAACACCAATTTTAAAGAACATTGACAGAGAAGTCAGAACTGTCAAGCAGCTTTAGTCAGAATAAACACCAGCTTTATGCAAAACCATCAGCAGCCGTGTTTTGTGGGGTGTTTTGTTATAGAAAAGGAAGAGAAACCAGTTACGAGTACCCATAATTCATTTGGGACCAAATATGAAGGATTCAGGAACAAAATCAATCCCTATTGAAATTAGGCCACATCCACATGAGCACGGATGTTTATTTCCTTGGGGATGTAGAACAGGGAAAGTCCACGCATGCGCCATATGACTAGAGGTGAGACGTTTCTAGAGGGTTTGAACTCTCAACCTTGATGAAGTCATGACCTACTTTTAAGGTCTGGGCATGCACAGTGTATAATGGTGTTACTTGTATTGAGTTGAAATAGTTTGAATTGATTGGTCCTTTTAAGTATTGCCCAGGTTTGAATTTGATTGGGTATTGTGAAAAGGGCAATGATTGGACCATTGGGTGAGTGGCAGGTGGCATAATTAGAAGGCTATAAATCCTGTCCAGAGCAGCTCTGGGGCTTCAGGATTGGCCTCGGCCTTGCTCTCACTCTGGCTGGACAGTCCTGACTCCGGACTCTCAGGGTGTGGGAGTTCATCGAGTGCAGGATCCTTGCTGACCTGGTCATTGGGATTGAGCTCACTGAGGCTTATCTGTCTTACGCTCTTTCCTTTGGGCTTCGGCTGTGGAAGCTGCAGTTGGGTAAAGTATCACTTTTCCCTGTTTGAGGTGCTGAGTACCTAAGCAGGGAAAAGCTAGAAATCCTCAGAGACTGTTAGAGGGTTTCTCCTTCTGACTAGGCCCAGGGTGCTCTTTCTACCATCTATGGTTGGGTTGTTTGTGAAGCTACATAGTAGTTAACTCTGTAGTGACTGAAGCTCATTGTAATGTGTAGTTGATTGGTTGTATGACCGGGGACATTGGGTTTGGGATTTGTGATGGGTTATTGTCTTGTCAGGTGTATTTTATTGTGTTGCGGCTTGGGTGTTACGGGAATATTGTGTCGGGTAGTTGTTGCGTGGGTTTTGTTGTGTAATTTAGCTTATATTTCTCAACCTACCTGTGTTATAGTGCGTAGCTGCTTCTTCTAACTCTGAGTGGGGTCGGGCAGTAGATCAATGCTCAGGGAAATTAACTTACTTTAATGTCCCTGAACTTGATTACTTGTGGGTCATAGAGGATTAACAACCCTCTGGATTAATTAGTTAATTGGCATCCCCATGGGCGGTCCTTCAGGGACAAGTAGCAGTGCTACTGTGCTACTGCTACTTGTCTCCAGGGAATGCTCATGTCATGCGCACTCTGCTGTGTAGCAGATTACCCTGGGTGGGGTAGTGGAGGCTGGGGTCAGCAACTGTGCTGGCCCTAGTAGCCTTACCTGGGGTTCTCTTGGGGCTGGAGCCATGGCAAGAAGCCTGGCTGGCAGCCAGAGCATGGCTCTGACCAGCCAGGGTTGGTTTTGTGCGATGCACAATGCTGCCAGGGACACTATCATGCTTTTTTTAGGTGTGGGTTTTTTTACCCCAGGATGTCCTGGGGTCAAACCCCCCTCCCTGCACTGCTAAGTAGCAATCCAGGGATCACCTACATGTCTGGTGTTTAGCACCACAGATAGGTCTGCAGTGCCACATACCACATGTCTGTGCTCATCTGGATGCAGCTTTAGAGTTTATGCATGGAATTCACTTGGAGGAGGAATGAGCTTTCCATATCTAGCATCTCTCTGCTGCCAGTAAGACTCTGGACTTCATACTTTAAGGCTTTATAAAGTGTTAGTAGTTCTACCCTATCTGTCTAAAAAGAATAAACTACTATGTACACTTCACAATTGCCTAAAAGTAGCATTCTCTGACACAGAAAATAAAAGAATATCTATAGCTAGCATTTCAGCTATTCCAAATACTGAAAATCAGAAGTAATAGTGGGGCTGCAAGCTATACTTTGGATTCACTTTCCTGGTTCTGGAGACAATACAATTTATTTTCATGCATTGCCCTTTATACAAAGTATCATTGCTTGAAGCATGGCTATATTCTTGCTGCCAAAACTATGGTACTGAATGTGCTGTCTGAAGGCAGTGTCCTCTCAACATCATTCTTCTTTTAGGGGCCTGATCATGTTACCTTTGAAATCACTGGGATTATACCATTGACTTCAGTGGCCATATGATAAGATCCTTATGGAATCTGAATTTATGTTGAATGGCGACATCTACATCATCAGCACCATCATCAATCAATAGCTGACAAAAATGTTATATGTAGTGCTATACAGATTTCTTCATGTACAGTGAAAATAAAAATTGTGTCATAAAAATAGTATACTAGGACAGCAGAGTTTGCTAATATTCTAGGCTGAGCTGGTTGCATCACATATAGGTAAGCATAGCCTAACACTTCTCTGGAGAAGACCACTCCTTCAGTTCTTCAGGTAAACTTAATTCTTGTATTTTGTGACTTATGAGTGCAAACTCAATACAATTTTAATAAGTGTTTTTTGGGGGCATAACATAAAAAGCCTAATAAAGTAATCCTCTAAAACTAATCCTTACTGGGTACATCTATACATGCAGTTACTTTGATGCACTAAACTCCAGCACAGTTTGCTCCAGAGTCAGCTCCTGGGAGTTTATACATGTGCCCAAGATCACAGCAATTCAATCCAGGGCACAGCAGTCTCAGACTGGCAGCGGGCCTAGAGGAGGGTCGGCCCCAGACTTTGGGTGTTGGCGTTAAGTGGCAGAAGGGTTGGCTGGAGCATAAGGGTGTTACGGTGTGAGACAAGCCAGCAGGTAGCCCTCATACTTTAGCACACTAACACCCCAGCCAGCCCTGGTCACCATCTACACATGCACTGTGGCACCATAACTTATTCTGCCATAGGACAGTACTTGTCCCAGACAGTATGAATCTATCCTATGGTAGAGTTAGTTAATTTACTGTGCCCTAATATGGGTGCACCTGTGGGTGGTAATTATTTGCTGCAGAGCTAATTAGTCAACTCCACAGTAAAGAACACATATAGATACACCCACTGATACCACCATTTCTCCTTCCTTATTTCATTTTATATCTGACTGTTACAGGGAAGAACAGTCTCTTACTGTTTATTCATAGAGTGGAGACCCATTCCTGACTGGGTCATGTAAAATGGTTAATGAGTGAGGTCTCTAAGACCATTTTTATCTGTTGCAAGGTTTTCACAGTACAGACAAAAAGGGCAATTGAAACAGCTGCTAAAAGAGAGTTGCAAAATGAAGCTTTAGTCAGTGTAAAACTGGAACTTCTAGGAAAAAATAAGAGGAAGATTCAGTTTGCTCTAAATTCAGAGGGAAAGCTAGATAATGAAATCTCAGATTCCTAGCACTTATAGGACAGTCCAAGGAAGATAGTGAAGAATACTTTTATCTTTCTATGGCCTCATAAAGACATTCACTTTATCCTGGGAGAACCATTGCTTTCCCAGGAGAAATCATGAGTGTACAGATGTTCAGGCTTTTTCTCCCAGAGTAAAAATGGCTGCTCCAGGAGAAAAATAAGCTTGCAGCAACCAGGGTTAAATCACCCCCAGGATGGTTTCTCCTGGACGAGAGAATTTCTGTTCATTCTGTGGCTTCTGTCAGAAGAATATAAAGTCCTCCAGCATCTCCTCCCTTCCCCCAGGAAGACAGTGTATTGCTAACTGGACTCTGTGACTCCAGCAATGGGAATATGCCAAGCACGTTGTGCTGCAAGGAAACAAAGGTGACCATAGGCAGCCCAGGTCAACCAAACAGGGCTGCCCTATGCATTGCACCCATCTGTTGCTAGGCAGACTAAGGGAGTCTGCAGAGCATGCTCTAGATGTGTGCACAGGTCCTCCTCCTTGTTCCTGTTCCCCGACTGCAGTTTCAGCACTGTAAGCAGTCCGCTCTTATGGGCCTGAGCATTCAAATGTCTGTACATATAACATTAGAGAGGGGAAGTATAAGTTTATATACTGTATAAGTTTTTATATCAAGAGAACAAAACTGGGAGAATTCTGCCAGATTATGTGAATGTGTGTATGCAGCTTCAGTCATGTATGTAGTAAACTATCTGCTTTGTTATTTTGACTATGATGTTTGTGGTGGTTTTAGGAAAAACACCAAAATGAAGAGAAAACCTGATGCAATTGTTGGCTTGCTGTGGGTCCCTACTTGCTACTTTTCTAAACATGAATCATATCAACAGTGATTTAGCAGCATGAGAAGTCTCTGTCACTATTGTCAACCTTAGATGCTCTAAAATCTTGAGTGAAACACCAGAATTCATGACTGTGTTTTAAAAATACCCTAACCAATTTGGGGGTCTTTTGATATGCCTCAGGTTTTTGAGTTGTTAGAGGTCATGCATTCAATTTTTTTTCTTTTTTCTCATATTTTTCTTAAGGAAAATTTTCAAGATATTGATGTAATTGCAGAACTCCAGGGCTGGTACTTCAATGGGACCCCCAAATATCAACAGATGAAAACACTAAAAGGCTCTTTGAAGGCCCTCTCCTCTCCTGCAAAATATGGTCCCATTTCAGCAAAGCATCTAAGTATATGCTTAAGTTCACTGGCGCTCTGCTTAGAATTCTCTCATTCAGGTTGGTCAGTATTGCTATTTTAACATTTATTCATGTGCTGATGCAGACATACTGTCTAGAAATAGATGCAGATAGTATGTTTTCATCCTGAGCAGCTTTCCTAAAGCCAACATTCAAGCTCAGTTGACAAAAGTAAAATGTAACATTTTATTCCCTTGGTGTGTGTGTTTTCGTTGGGTTTTTTTGTTCTCCTTAGCAAATGTTTGAGCGTTGAAAACATTTCTGTTGTTGTCAGTCTTCTCCCCACCCCCTGTCACCTCCCCCCACTTCACTTGCCTTGCATGCTAGATGCTTGTCTGGCAAGAGCCTGTAAAATAACTGAGTCTCATCTGCATTGAAAATTACATCCTTCTGGTTTCTGAGAAGACACAGATGTTTTTCTGACAAGCATTATTTTGTTGACAATAGTACTTTCCTCACATGCATGCTTGTTCTGTAAGGCAACAGTGTATTCTGTAAGTGCATAGCCAGTCTTCAAGCTGTGAAAGGCACATCATTCAGAAAGTATTGAAGATCTTTCTTTGGGAGAAGAAAATGACCCATGATAGTTAAGTACGTTGATTGTACAAGTTTAAATCACAGGCAGATTTGCTCACATCAAAAATATAAGATCTAGATAAAGGTGAATCTTAAAAAGTTTGCAGGCTGAACATCTAAAAAATGATGTGAACATTCAACTAGAAATCAACTTGCTCATGGCAACAAGCTTTAACTGGTTTCATCTGGGTTAGAAATGCAGCAAAATAGGTGGTATTTTGGAGGCATTATTTTTATGACTTACCCTAGCCACAAATAGGAGGGAACCATATCTTTGAATGGAGTTTGGGGACAGTTATTCTTTCATCCACAGTGATAGTGTTCTGCATCCATCAGTTTTCTGAAGTGCAAGGCACCCTCATGCTGCTATAGAATTTACTATTCATGTCAATTCTATAGTGAGCTAAGCATTCACATGAGGAACTGCAACAGCAGAAGCAATAAACCCAGACACCTGGTGCTATCGCTAGAGTCCTTGCCATTGAGAAGTCTGCTATCTTTATAGAAGCCGTGTTGTTTCAAGTAACTCCTTAAGACTATGAGACAGTTACAAGTTAGATAAACCCCTATCAGGGGTGCTTTAGAAAGGGACGTTCCTACCAGGAGTAGAGTATTCGACTAAATTACCTTTTGAGGTCCTTCCCAGCCATGGGTGACTGTCGGGAGGGGGGGATGTGCCTCCCCCCCCAGCAACCAATTAGTGACCGGTGGGGGGTGGGGTTCCCTCACAGCCAATCTCACCACTATCACCACTGTGAGTCTTTCTGTCATGGTACCTGCCAAGATTAGAAAGTACCTGGCACCTACTGCAAGTGAGGTACTTCAGGAGAAGTCAGGAGAGACAAAAAGTTTGGAGGAGGGATATGAACAGGAGGAAAGGTAGTGGGCATCTCAAGGTGTGTGGGGGAGTTTGGATAGAAGCATAAGGTAGCTGGAAGGTAGTGGAGTGGTATCTGAAAGTGGTAAGGTAAACAAGGGTTGGAGCATATGTGTATAACCTGATAACTGGGAAGGAAGAAGCAATTGCTGGGAGAAAGGGGGTGCATGTGCATTTACCATTAAGGCAAAATTCTAAACTCCAATGCAGTTTGCACTGGATAAAATTGCTCCTGGGAGCAGCATTTACACATGCACCTGGGATGAAGCAGTTTGAGCCAGGGCAGAGCAGCCCTGGGCTGGCAGGGAGTCCAGGGGTTTAGCTTCAGGCTCTGGGTGGCTGCATCGGGCAGTGAGGGACTGGCTGGAACCCAGAGGTGCTAAAGTGTGGGCTAAGTGGCAAGCAGCCCCTGCAGTTTAGTACCTTCATGCCTCAGCCAACCTTGGTCACCATCTACATATGTGTTTTGGTGGAGTAATTTACTCTGCTGTAGGATAGTACTGTCCCTGAGTTAATTAATTTACTGTGCCCTAATCCCAGTGAATGGGTAGGCTGAGACACTTTATTGCAGAGTTAGTCAACTCCTCAGTAAAGCACATGTATAGATGCACCCAGGAACTGCGGAATGGTCTGAGGGTACCTAGGATATGTGATGCCAAGGGGAGATGCTAAAGCATAGTCAGAAAGTAGGTGTCAGGACCTGTGAAACTCAGGACTAGTGGGGCAAGAGCTAGAAAGTGGGAAAGACAACAACTGGGCTGTGGGTAGATAGCCAACAGAAGAGGAAGAAAACCAGACCATGGGGACAACAAGAACTGGAATCTAAAAGGTTGGAATGTAGTGCAGGTACAGTTTAGTTTCTGGTTGGGAAGTGGATCCTAAAGTGATTTCTTTGCTGCGGAGAGGGGCCCCTGTTTGACAATATTTGTGACTTAAAACTGAACTTGGAACAAAATCTCTGGCCTGCTTTAAGTTCCCCTATTCTGCTGCTGTCAGCTGCTCACATCTCATTGCATTATCCTGAATGTCACACAGCTTGTTTGATCTCTTCTTGTACTTTTACTTGTAAGCTCCATGATGAAGTAGGCTGAACACATGCTGTGATCTTGCTGAGTTGTGTGCAGATGACAAGGCCAACCAGCGACAAACCCACTCAATTTGATCCCCTACAACATTGGAGAAGTTCAGCTGGAGAAATTTATTGGATCCTGAAATGCTGGAGCAAGACAGACAAGCAGATACCTTGCATCTGGATGCACCAAGCCATAAACAAACAAGTTTTATTTGGTTCATAAAACTGTCATCTACATGTCAGTCAAAGTGGAAGTGGAGCTGAGATGCATTGCTGAGACTTAGCATGGCTAAATGGAAATGTTAGAATTTTAGACTGACCTGAAACTTTAAGGCTTTGTTGTGGTCTGAAGTGCAATATCCAAAAACAAATTTGTACCACCCAAAGCAAACAAACCGTATAAAAGCTATAGCTTTTAAAACTTGTCATGAAAGAAATGTTTTTAAATAGAAATTATGGTGGAAATGGGTCAGATGTGCTATCACCAGGTCCTGCCAAGAGGTTTTCACCATGTTTCAAGACCCCCACCCCAAACTAAACAACAAAACACATCATAATAGTAGGCTGGATGTATCGCATAAATCCAATTGAAGAAGCAGGGAGGTGGCGTGTTCTAATGGTCATTAATACCATGCTTTATGTCAGCCAGAAGCAATGACTCAGATCATGAGTGTTTGGTGTTGTCACTGCCTCTCATTCTCCCTTGAGAGGAGAAAGGAACCAGTAATGTATCCAAGTTCACATTCTACCCAATGGCCACTGAGCTGCAAGGTTTGCTTTGATTTATTTTTTATTTATTTAGCTTAACCAAGACAACTCCTGCTCCTGGCAAATGCCACAACCCAGTATTCCCTTACTAAGTGGTGAGCATCTTATATGGCTGTGTCACATGCTGTGCCTTCACAGCTTAGCTCAGTATAGTCTCAGATCTTTACCAGTGCTATAGTATGTGACTCGTATGACAGACACTTTTTGGACTACCTCCATATACTTTCTTCTGTTTTGTCTTGCTCTTTTCTAATTAAAGCTCACGAATATGAAGGGTTTATTAACAACCAGGTTTAACAAAGCTGTTGTCACATTTTTGATGCATTACATTGTACTTGTCAGTATATTTTTATATACTACTTTATATTATTGTATATCTCCAGCTGTGGCTATTGAAGGAAGTGACATCACTATATAATTAAATCCTTGGTGTCCAATACTGTTTAATAATAAACCATAAAATGTGGATATCTCACTTGAGATATCTTAAAAGACTTTGACTGTGATAAATATGGATTGCCCCACAAAATTGTCCCTGTTGTTTTTGGCTTTAAGGTGTAAAACCCCCGTGTCAGTTGTACCTTTTCTTGACATCTGAAACTTGGTTATTCTAGTCTAGGATATTAACACTTAATTTTAGATGTTCCTGTCCATCTCTGATGACAATATTTTGAGACCTAACTATTGACATCTAAAGCACTGATATATTTAAATGGATTATGAAAAATGACAGAAGTTCATTTGCATGGTTTAGTGCTGGGGACATACCAATATGCATGCAGGGGAAGTTGTAAGTCTCAGTTGCTCTGGTGGCCTAACAGATTCTAATATCATTAACATTCTGTTCTTCACAGTGTAGGGAGATTGGCCATAAATTATGCTGGTGTGAGGTCTGATAGAGCTGAATTCAACTGAGGCCTTGAAAGCTCACACTGCTAAAACTGTAAACAAGGGTATGGGAACCACTCCAAACCCAAATGCAAATTTCTATAAGGTCTGACAGATCAGGGGGGCTAATACTTATTTTTCCTTCACCATTTACTCCAGTGCTCTTTAAACTATTATTTAGTTTTTAACTTCTGCTTAACTTTTTCTCATAAAATGCTTTTAAATTACGTGGTCTTCTATATATACTGCATATTATTAGAAAAATGTATCCCACTCCCAATTTCTCTTTGAAAACTAGGTCACTCCTAGTCATGTTTAGTACTTTTTTTTCCTCCTAAGGATGGAATCTGCTTTCAGACTATTTTTCACAGAGGATAAGGATTAGTGCCTCTTTATCAATGTTGTCCATATCCTCACTCAGTATACTTTATTATCACAGCTAGAAAGTGCTTCTCAAAGACTGAGTTGTGGAGCTGTAAAATCAAGCTTCCCAAAGCTGGGGAAAATTGAAATGTCACTCTCTACAAGGAGTTTTAGGAGTGAGACTAAGCATTTACCTCAGTACAGGCCATCCATTCTATGGCCTAGTTTAGAAACTTTCAAAATCAATTTTAAATCTTTTCTTTATTGCTTTCACATCCTTTCAATATCATACTTTTTTCTTTTATTATTAAATTGTCACGGTCAAAGCAACATTTGGGGAAGGCATTGATTTGTTATCTGCAGTGACTACTGTTCTTCCCCTCTCTAATGCAGCAGACACCAAACTGGATGCAGAACTCTGTATTTTTGCCAGATGCATTAGACCACTGTGCTGTTTGACAGACAATTCCTCATGTTCAGAGAACTCGCAACACTCTTCAAGGCCAAATTAGATTTATATGGAATGGAAGCTCAGCTAGTGGCATTATGTACCTCTGAGTGACTACGTTAATTAGCAATCAAAATATAAATAGTAGCATCTCTGTATGGAGAAAGCTGACATGCTAAATACATCTGTGGTGAATTGAATTAAGAGAAATCCCATTATCTTGTTTGGAATTCTGCTTTCTACTGACCACATGTTTCAAGTTCAAGCAGGCCAATGACTCCAGAGGTATGTTGTTACTCTAAAGGCCTCGTTACACATTGCACTTTGAGCTGCTTAAATATTGATCAGTGCTAGCTGAAGTTTGAAGCAGTCACATCTTAAGGCTAAAAGCCTTCTCTGACTGTTCTCCACCTGCACAGTTGTGACTTGCCACTAGAGGACTGGCAAGCAGGGGCCAGACTAGAGCTATAGCTGTGAGTTGCTGCTAGAGGGCTGGTGAGCCAGGACAGGCTTCTATCCCTGCTCAAAAAGGTGTGGGGGGGAAGGGGTGAGAGGTGGGTTGGGGGAGCAGGAACATGAAACTGGAAGGTGGAGAGTTAATGGGATGGAGGTGGGTAATGAAATGGGAGGTGGAAAGGAAATGGAGATGGAGAATGGGTAGTGAAATGAAGGAAGTCAGCCACTGGAGGATAAAATAAAAAGTAAAAAAAAATAATTTAAAAAGAAATAAAGAGGATGTAAATTAAAAAGGCCTCATGTTTTGATAAACTGGGATTTTGGGACTTGGGTGTGGGGGTACTTGTGCTTCCCAGGGTAGGTGGGATCTGGGAGCAGTGAAGTAGGGTACTTTTGGGGTAGCTACTGCCTGTGCCCCGGGAAGGGAGCCCCAGCTCATTGGGACTTGATCTGACCTCTACATTGTTCCTCCTCTACCCACTAGATCCCACTTCTGAACCTGTCCATACCCTGCCACCTGGCTAGCTAGCATGTGCTTTGCCAGCTGTTTGCACAGAGTTGTACCCCTGGGCATGGACAGGTCACATCCCCAGGGGAGGAATGAGGAGTTGGCTTGGTGCCAGAACCACCCCCTGAGCAGTAGCATCCAGGAGGTGTAAAGTTTGTCTACACGGGGCATGTCTACATGAGATGCTTTACTTGAGATTAGAGCTAATTACTGCACAGTAAGCATCACTGTCTACATGTGCAGATGCTTACTGTACAGCAATTTGCTCTAATAGTAAGTAAATTTGCTACCTGTAAATAGAATTTACTCTTGATTACTTACCGCACAGTATGGCACATGTAAACGACTGCCTGGGAGCAAATGTGCTCCTGGTCAGCTGGGAAACAGGGGGCAGGAGATAGCATCCTGCTCCTGGGAGCTGCCTGCTGCCTGGGTGGGCTCCACCACCATGGAGTTTTGGCTGGGAGATAAGCATCTCTGAACCTGGTCCCCATGAGCACAATTGTGGAGCAGGGGCTGGAAGCTACCTGCTGCCAGGGCAGGGGGACATTTCCCCCCCGCACCCTCGCCTCATGTCGGGTGGCAGAGCCTGCCCCAGCAGCAGGCAGCTCCTGGGGGCACGGAGCAATGCAGCCCCTGCCAGGAGACAGCTATCTCCTGGCCCTGTGCTCCCTGCCAGCCCCTGAGCTAGTACCCAGGGGAAGTCTATCTAGCATTCCCCCTGCCTCCCGCAGGGGCCCAAGGCAGGGCTGCAGGGAGCAGAAGTAGACTGCTACTAGGAGCAGCAAATCTTTTCCCATATCCCTGCACATGTAGGCGCATACCTGTGACAGTTTACTCTAGAGTATTTTACTCTTATTTGCATATGTAGATGTGCCTACAGAACAGATAGGTATGGGAGGTTAGACTGCATCCTAGCATGCTGGAGGACTCTAACTTGGGTGGCTCATCTGTGCGGGTGGCCACACGTTAATGGAACATGCGCTGGGTAACACAAATCAGAGGTAAGCCTGCTCTGGAATGGTGAAACTTTAAGCCACCTAAAATGTGCTTACAGCTAGCTTCAGGTGTTAACGCGTGGACAATCCAGGGCTTAAGAACTCCAGGAGCTCCCTAAAATTAATGTGTAGCCTGGCCCTCATACACTATCTTAGAGCACAGCATAAATCCACTAAAAATAGTTAAACTGCAAGATCATTATTTACAATTAAACCAAATTCATTTGTTTCCTTTTTCCCCCCCCAGTCTATCAGGGTATGTACTGCCTGGGTAAGATGTCAGTGTCAGCAAAGCACATGGTATTTTTTCTTTTTTGAATGCAGTCCCAAACATTTTTATTTACCTTTCTATTATCAGAGTATTACTAATGAGTGCATAAGAAGACAAATGTTTCTAACAATACTTATAACCTTGTCATGCTTTGGGCTTTGTTTTTTGAAGTTTATGAATCTCTCTCATAGGAACTAATGATAGTAGGCCATCCATTAATCTCATAATTTTATAATCTTTCATGTTATTTAACAAGGAGGAAAGAAACCAATAAGCTTTGAGAGCTGTAAGCAAGATCAATTTATTATGAAGGCATGGGAATGAAGGATATGAATAAAAAGAGAAACAGGGATATAGGTTTGCTGTAAAAAATGTTAGGGTGGAAAAAAAACAAAGAAAGAGAAACAAACATTGATCCCTTTGTACCTCTGTTAATGCAGGATCATTAAATTCAGCTAGATGGGCAAGTCTTGACATTTAACTTGCATATTTAACTAGGCTTTGGCATTACACTTTCCAACAGGGGATAAAAAAATAATTTGATTTTTGGGACATGCTATTACTATTTTCAAAATTAAAGATTACATAATTATTTTTTTCCAACATGTAAACACATTACAACTAAAATAAATCTTGAGAGGGACAAATCCTCAGGCATTAAATATTTTTCTGTAATTAATATTTAGTTAGGTAACCTGAGAATAAATATTCTCTTTTCTAAAGTGCATTTCCAGTGTCTGTTGAATCTTTACCAATGAAAATGAGTTTCAGATTCTCATGTAAAAAGGTATGCAGTGTAATTAACGGTTCCAGCGAACCAACTATGCCCTTTCAAATATCCTGTGTGTGTAGACTGGCCCGATACTTTTTCTGTAGAACATCAATTGAGATAATTGCATACTCTTTAGCATTTTATCTTCCATTATGTTTCAGTTCTTAAATTGTGTTCAGTTCTTAAATTGTGAAGAATATATTTTTATGTCAGAAGGCAGCCTGTTTCCACCTGCCTAGCATGAAGCAGTAAAACAATTTAAGATGTGTGCAACTTCTGTGTGAATTTAGGTATAATAATTTCTTTTGACGGGAGGAATGATCAGGGATCACATACTTCCTTCTCAGGAGTGAAAATTTAGTTCAATAAAACGCTTCTACTCAGTTATGACTTTGTCACTTCAATCCCAATATGGAATCACTGGTAATATTGCAAATAGATATCTATCATACAGTTTCTCCTGCCACCCTGAGTTACTTTATTTATTTACTTTAAGTGAATTTAGTGCTTGCAAAGATAATAGATTGATACCACTGGGACCTGATTTTCTGTATGTATCCACAAAACAAGTGTAGTGCATGCTGCATTAGTGTAAGCTTTCATTTATAATCCGTATCTGAAGTACCATCTATAGAGAATGAGTAAATACGATGGCTACCAATGACTGCTTATTCCTGGCACACAGAAATCACTGAGATTCAAATATTTATCTATTATTATTATGGTAGTAGCAGGGTGTATACATGATACCTGCCATCATTGTATGGTAGCTCTTAATATGAGATCACCAGGGATCCTGGTTTTCTCTGTTAAAAAGTCCCAAACTGCCTGATTGAAATAACCCAAAATCCATGTTTTTCTGTGATTGAAATGAAACACCACTATAAATATAGGTATTAAATGAGCACATTTTTATTGATATATTTAGTTGTAAAGCAATTTTGAAGCCTACCAGTGCCTCAGTCATTATTAAAAAATCAATTCTAAATGCCTATATATTTTGGCATTTGATTTCTTTTTTTTTATCATGGAAAATCAGAGCTTCCCCTGCCCCATTCAATCACCAGGACAGAGATCCAGCTATGGGTGTCCCCCTTGCTGCTTTGTGGTGCTGAGCAGCCCTGATATGCTGGTGCCCTGCCTCTGCCCATGCCATTGTCCCTCACTCCCAAGCCACATCCCCTCCAACCCTACTAGTGCCCCTCACTCCCAAAGCATAGTCCCCTGCCCCCGAGTGTGTGGGGAAGGGGGGGTGTGGCCACAGGTGAGGCATGGGGGGAACAGGTGACATGGCAGATGGGTGGGGGACACATGCCTCACCAGATTTCTGCACCCATAGTGGGGCACAGGGCTACAGCTGGGCCAGACCAACTCCAGGTGGGAGCTGCCTCCACAGCCCAGCAGGCATGGCCTGGCATGGGAGGGAGCACTGCGCCACCATGGCAGCTAAGGAGAGATGCTCTTTGCCTGGCTGGCAGCAGTGGGGGGTGCAACTCTGTGCCACTGCTGTGCCTCACCTTGGCCATCATGGTGGTGTGGCGCTCCCTCTCATGCTGGGTCCCACCCACTGTGCTGTGGAGGTGGCTCCTGCCCAGAGCTGCTCCAACCTGCCCGCAGCCCTGTGCCCTGCTATGGGTGCAGAAATCTGGGGGAGTACACGCCCCCTGCCATGTTGCCTGTGTCCCCCTGCACCACTGACACAGCTATGCCCCCTGCCCCCCTGACACATTGCCTGTGACCCCCCGCCCCATAGATTTACCTGGAGGGAGCTGCAGGAGCTGTTCTCCTCTACCCTCCCGGGCTGCCATGTGCATGTGTGCACACATGCATGCACATGGTGCCCCTGTGTCCCACTCACCTCAGCTCCAAACAGCCCGTTGCAGGCTGAAACTCTGCCAGCCTGCAAGGGGAAAGCCACCGTTTCTCACTTTTTTTCTCCTTTAAAGGAGAAAATCTCCGTTTTCCCACAGCAAACAGAAAACCCAGATCCCTGCTGATCACTCTTATAATGACATTACTCTTTTTTAGTCTCCATATCTATTTACTTCTTGACGTCTGCAGAGCCTGCAAAGAACAGACAGATTATGATGACTTTCTATCACCATTTAAGCAAAAATAAAGTGAAATAATTCATTTTCCATATCTCCAACAATGATTTTTCTCCCAGCAGAACCAGCATGTTCTGCTCTACTGTGCTTACTCTAATAGTATATGCAGAAGTCCTGGTAGTCATCCATTGCATCAAAGGAGGACAATTTCAGACTGAAATGTCCTTACCAAAAAGAACTTTATGTCCATAAAAAGTAGAGTCCTTCCTTTTCTAGACTTTGGTTTCAATATTGACTGTATGATTTAATAGATTTCATAGACATTAGGGCTGGAAGGGACCTCGGAAGATCATCGAGTCCAGCCCCCCGCCCAAAGGGCAGGAAGTCAGCTGGGGTCATAGGATCCCAGCAAGATAAGCATCCAGTTTGCTCTTGAAGGTGCTCAATGTAGGTGCTTGAACCACCTCCGGTGACAGGCTGTTCCAGACTTTGGGGGCTCAGACAGTAAAGAAATTCTTCCTTATGTCCAGCCTGAAACGGTCTTGCAGGAGTTTATAACCATTCAACCTTGTCATCCCTTGGGGAGCTCTGGTGAACAACCATTCCCCCAGATCCTGGTGAACACCCCTGATAAACTTATAGGTGGCCACCAAATCAATCCTGAGCCTGTGCTTTTCCAGGCTAAAGAGTCCCATAGCTCTCAGCCTGTCGTCATAAGGTCTGTTTTCCTGACCTCTGATCATACGTGTGGCTCTTGCATGGACTGTCTCAAGATTCTCCACATCCTTTTTGAATTGAGGAGCCCAAAACTGGATGCAGTACTCCAGCTGCGGCCTCAGCAAGGCCGAGTACAATGGGAGAATGACATCCTGGGATTTGCTTGAAAAGCATCTATGGATGCAAGTCAACGTTTTGCTCGCTTTACTAGCCACAGCATTAAATTGAAAGGTCATATTCATCTTGTGGTCAATGATGACCCCCAAGTCCCTCCCATCCATAGTGCTAACTAGCATAACACTGCCGAGCCTATAAGGATGCTGCAGGTTTTTCCTCCCAAGGTAGAGAACCTTGCATTTTTCAGTGTTAATCACCATCAGGTTTTCATCTGCCCATTTCCTGAGCCTGTCAAGGTCAGCCTGGATTGCTCTCCTGTCCTCAGGTGTGAATGCTTTACCCCAGAGTTTGGTATCATCAGCAAACTTGGCTAGTCCGCTTCTGACTCCAATGTCCACATCATTAATGAAGATGTTGAATAATATGGGTCCAAGGAGAGAGCCTTGGGGAACCCCACTGGTCACAGGACACCACGATGAGTGACTTCCATCAACCACCACCCTCTGGGTCTGACCACGGAGCCAATTCCCCAGCCAGCAGATTGTGGTGGACTCGAGGCCGCAGTTGACTTGTTTTGCCAAGAGGTGATCATGCGATACCAGATCGAAGGCTTTTTTGAAGTCAAGTTATATGACATCAATCTCCTCTCCCTTGTCCAGGTGATAGGTCACCTGGTCATAAAAGGAAATAAGATTGGTCAAGCAGACCTACCTGGATGTTGCCATCAGCCAGTGTGTTAAGAATAGCCTCTTTAAGAATCTTTTCCAAGACCTTCCATGAGATAGAGGTCAGGCTGATGGGCCTGTAGTTTGCTGGATCCACTTTCCTCCCTTTCTTAAAGATAGAAACCACATTGGCCTTCTCTAGTCTTCAGGCACTTCACCAGAATGCCAGGAGTTCTCAAAGATCCGTGCCAGGGGCCTGGCTATGATATTAGCCAACTCCTTGAGTACCCTAGGGTGTAGATTGTCAGGGCCAGCTGACTTGAAGGTGTCCAGCCTCTCAAGGTGTTCCTTCATGAGGTCAGCATTGATAGAGGGCAGGGAATCTCCCTCACCCAGGCCTCCCTATCCTGCAGAGGGCAGGGGTGTCCCGTGGGACTGATGAAAGATGGATGCAAAGTACCCATTTAATAGGTTGGCTTTTTCCTGGGCATCAGTTGTCAGTTGTCCCATCTGGCTTAGCAGGCGTCCAATGTTGCCCTTACTTTTCCTCTGGCTCCCCACATATCTAAAAAAGGACTTGTTATTGTTCTTGATACTTGTAGCTAGTTGGAGTTCTGTCGCAGCCTTGGCTTTCCTGGTTCACTCCCTGAAGGTCCAGACCAGTGTGGAATATTCCTCCTTGGAGGTGAATCCCATCCTCCATCTTTTGTAGGCCTTTCTTTTTAGCCTTAGGAGGTCCACTAGTTCCCTGGATAGCCAAGGGGGCTGTTGTGCCCTTTTGCTGCCTTTCCTCTGAGATGGAATAGCCTTAGCTTGTGCATCGAGGATCACTCCCTTGAGGAGCAACCACTCTTCCTGAACTCCCCTCCCCCTGTGGTCACGGTCCCTTAGGGCCTCACTGACAAGCCTCCTGAGCTTGTCAAAGTCAGCTTTCCTGAAGTCAAGGACTTCTGTATTGCTGACTGACTTGCCAGCTTTATGGCGAATGGTGAAGGTGATCAGCTCATGGTTGCTGTCACCCAGCTTCCCTTCGATCATTAGGTCACTGATTAGGTCGTCCCTGGTTTCTAGTACCAGGTCGAGCAGCGCTTTACCTCTCGTTGGCCTGTAGACCTCTTGTGTCAGATAGAGGTTATCCACGCACGAGACAAAACTTTGTGACTTCTCAGATTTAGCTGAGCACTCTTCCCATTAGATGTCTGGGTAGTTGAAGTCTCCCATGACAACCATGGACCTGGAGCATG
>NW_005842913.1:370710-373099 GCF_000455745.1 Alligator sinensis | reverse complement strand
GGCATAAGGAAGAATTTCTTTACTGTCCGAGCCCCCAAGGTCTGGAACAGCCTGCCACCGGAGGTGGTTCAAGCGCCTTCATTGAACACCTTCAAGATGAAACTGGATGCTTATCTTGCTGGGATCCTATGACCCCAGCTGACTTCCTGCCTTTTGGGCGGGGGGCTGGACTCGATGATCTTCCGAGGTCCCTTCCAGCCCTGATGTCTATGAAATCTATGAAAACCATAGTGTCCCCTGTGCCATGTTCCCCATGGATTTTAACCTAGAGGGTCTCCAGCCTTCCACCCTGGTCGTCAATGTCAGCTAGCAGGGATGCGTAGCTCTCCTTGAAATAGAGAGCTATGTCCCCACCCCTTTTGTCTACTTGATCTCTCCTGTACAGGGTATAGCCGTTTATACCCATAGTCCAGTCATGGGTGGAGTCCCACCAGGTCTCCATTATCCCAATGACATTGTAATTATTTGTGTTAAGCAGGAGGAAAAGTTCCTGCTGTTTATTCCCCAAGCTCCTGACATTTGTGATCTGGGATGGAAAGTGAAACTGGATTTTTACCTGCATGCATCACAGTATATTATGGGGATATATTTTTCAGGATGTCTTAAACTACTGAAGTTTCTAGAATAGCTAAGTAGATCTGTTTGAAAAATGCAACTTTCAGCCCCTGCTAATGCTAATATTCTGTTACTTTTGTTCATCTGAATTCTGGGTCAGAAGTCAAAATATCATTCTTCTTCTTCTTATTATTTTACAGAAGAAAATGTTCCAAAAACACTGATTCAGAAATTTCTCAAAACCAATTTTGATAATCCCAAGTTAAAGGCTTTGCTTCAACTTGTCGGCACAAAATTGAATATTTTATTTTAGGCCATCATTAGCTCTATATTCACTTGAGTTGCTACAATGCTTCATTCCTCCATTTTCCCCCCAAAAGGCCAGGTTCCAAGTCTGAGTGAGATCTTCCATGACATTTAATTTGATTTTCCTAATTTTTTTAATTGTCAAAGTCACCATTTTCCCATAGAATTTTTTCATGTTTTCACATACATGATTTTTTAATTAAAAAAGAAACGTTGAGCGAGAACCACCAACCAGCTCTATATAGATAAGGTCCTGATTTAGACAGCTAACTTTTTCTAAAAGTGTTTTAGAAATTCACATTGTCAATTGTGTAAATTGCTTGATTATTTCTATGCTACTCTGAGATTCAAGAGTTCTTGTTAAGAAAATATGGGTAAATAAGTCATTATAAACCAACCTCTAATGCAGCAAGATGTTGACATTGCTTGTTTACATTAGCTAATGTGAAGTTTCATGAAATATTACAAAAGGTGATATAAATTATCACTAACACAGATATTTTTGTTATTGTTATCCAACTGATTATTATCCATCAGGAACTTACAAGAAACCAATTTTCCAAGACCATTCACCAGCACTTTGTAGGTGGCAGGTATCATAACCCTTGTACACATGAACTATTTAAAGGTTAATTATATCCCACTCCACTGCAACTATGGTTACATTCATGGGACAACTCTGTATTTAATGCTGCTCTTTAATGTGTCACTGTAGAGATGCATTACATTAATGCAGAATTGAAATTATTCATGTCAATTACACTAATTTATTGTACTTAAAGGTAGGTGAGATATTCATTATGAATATAATTAATAAAATGTAGCCCTTTTTGATTAGCAAATATTTCTGCTAATAACTTCTTTTTTCCTAACACATTTCCTACTTTTCAATATTCATTCCTTAGTCCAGACAGATAATTTTCAGCATATTAGTAATTTGTTACTCACTTTGAGTCATATAACATTACTTTTGCTCCCTGTTTGAATGTCTGGAATGTTCATATAGCAAATAATGAATACAATATTTCCAGCAGTAACATTTGGATGAATAAACATTTATGAAGTTTCACAATTCCTGAACATTTTCATGAAAACCCTACATCACTGAGTCATGGACTTTTAAGCCATTTTAAGATCATCTAGTTTGACCTCCCGTATAAAAAAGGCTTCACTCAGTAACTCCTTTGTTTAGCAAAATAATTTGTTTGACTTAAGATGCCTTTTCTGAAAAGAATATCCAGTCTTGCGCTGAAGACCTTGAAGAGGTAGAGAATGCACAGTTTCCATTGCTGATTTGTTCCAAACCAGTCCCCCAGTCAGGTGTTTAAAAATATGTGGCTTATTTCTAATTTGAATTTCTCTGAGTTTAATTTCCAGGCATTTGCTTTCATTATACCTTTCTTCCTTAAATTAAGAGCTGAGGTATGTGGCATTTTCTGTTGCTGTCATTGATTTGACTAACTGCGAATAAGACAGTATTGTCTTTTATAAAATAAACTAGTGAATTGCCCGTCAAGAATGATGGGGG
>NW_005842913.1:367463-370560 GCF_000455745.1 Alligator sinensis | reverse complement strand
CTCAGGCATGGGATGGTGGGTGGCTGCCATCATCACCCACTGCCCTGTGCTGTTGCCACTCTGTGTCCAGCTGCACGTCATCCCCACACTCCGTGTCTGGCCCTGTGCCACCCCCCCCACCCCCCACTGCTCCATGTCTGGCCCCATGCTATCACCCCCTGGTCTGGGTCTGGCTCTGCACTACCCCAGCTACTCCTCCCCCATTCAATGTCCACCTGGCCTGCTTCACTGGAGCCACACCCCTCCTGTCATTCTTGACAGGCATTCTTGATGCTGTACGGGCTCGAGCCATGCCCTGCCCTGCTGGGAGCCACCCCCCAAGAGTGTTACAGATATACAGAGAGATGGACTAAGCCCTTATATATATTAGGGCTGTGCAAAGCTTCAGGTGCTAATTCGATTCAGAGGAGATTCAGCCCAATTTGGTGGCTGAACTCCAAATTTGAATCAAATCAGGGGACCAATTAAAAGGTCTGAATCAATTTGAAGCTCTCCGAATCTTTGGAAAAGATTCAGAGAGCTTCAATGATTCAGGCAGTCCCACATCACTGCAGCAGGGAGCTGCAGCTGGACTTGGAGCTGGTAAGTAGGAGGCAGGGGAGGGAGGATGGAGGGGGGGAGGGACCATGGGGAGACCACGCCAGGCCCCATCCCCTGCCTGCCTCCAAGCCCCCGCAACCTTCGCCCACTCCCCCAGTACCCCCATGGCTACCCAGCCAACACCAGCTCCCGGTGCTTTAAAAAAAAGCCCCACTCACCAGGTGCTGCCAGGCAGGGGGGCAATCCCTGCTGCTCCCCACTGCCCCATGCTGCATGGGGGGCTCTGCTGCAAGCCCTCTGACCCCCACTACTCCCCCAGCCCCCCTATGTGTATCCTGTCTGCTGCCTTTAAGAAAAAAAAAAAGAAAAACCCCAGGACTCACCATTCCTGCAGCAGCCTTAGAACCCCCCACGTCACAGGGCAGTGGGGGCAGTGGGGATCACCCCCCACCAACGGGAATGGTGAGTCTGGTGGGTTTTCTCTTTTTTTCTTAAAGGGCCAGAGCTAGGGAGGGCGGGGCAGCCATTGCCAGGGTGGAAGAGTGGTTGGGGGATGGGCCTGCCTGATTCAGAGATTCGGCAGCAGTCAAATCTCTGAATAAGATTTGGCCGAATTGATTCAGGACAGTGATTCAAATCACCGAATCGAATCGCTGTCCTCCAAATTGGCTGAATCCGAAGTGAATACTAGTCATGAATAGAAATGAATACTAGTGAATACTAGTTGTTTACTAGACACAGGTCTAATAAATATATATATATAGAATATGGAGTTATATAGGCAAGTTTTTCTATTCTGGGTAGATGTTAGAGATGTTGACATTTTCTTTCATTGTCTTGAGACTGTACCTGGACAGCTGGAAGTCTGCTTCTAATTGCCTAAGGGTTACTTTGCTGCAGAGAATGGGGCCCTGACACACAACATCGTTAGCTTGGATTTCATTAGAAATCCAAACTCATCTTTATCTTTTCTCATAAAGTCAAAATAAATAATCCACTCTTCAGTGCAGCTAGGTTATTTATTTTTTGCATTAAGCAAACAGCTGCTTTTTGCCTGTGAAACTATTATGAGCGTAGCAAAATTTAGATACATATGTCCTTCTGGAGTGAAAAGCTAAAAATCAATTGTTAAATTCCATTTCAAGTAGGAGGTTTTCACAGCCTGAATTTTTGGTTATCAGTAATATCCAGAGCTCTAGCAGGGGGCATCTTGAGAAGAAAATTTGTCCAGGCATCTCCAGATTTGTTTTTATGAATGGGAATGAAGCAGTATTGGCTATCAGTTGATGCACCAGACAGGGAGTCAAAAGATTTGGCCTCTTTCCCAAGTTCCATCAAGCTGTTAAGTCAGAAGTTTGTTTATGTTTCTTTGCATCACATCCCCCCAACTATAAAAGGGGAAATTTTCAAAAGCACTGATGGTACTGAGAGCCAAAATTCCCACTGCAATCACTTCAGCTTATGTTTCTACCTTTGAAAGTATCCATACAAGTTAATTGCTTATGAAACCTACCATGGTTTAAAGCATAGCTCTGCTCAGGAAATAACCCAGCAGAACCTGGGGCTCCCCATTTATTTTCTCTTGAAATATCCACACCACCTGTATTCATAAAATCAGTGGGGATAAAGTCAATCTAGATTCTGAGAATCAAATCAGGATCTTTTCTGCCCAGGAATCATTGCCACTAATAAAGATGAAATGACACTTTCAGTGACACCCGCTCAGCCCCTTCCTCTGCTGCTGTCACAAGACTGACACAAGTGTGACTTATTAGAATTTATCAAGCAATTCTGTTGCTGATGCGTGAGTGTGCATGCATGGGGAGGGGGGGAAGAATTGTAGCATTTCAGTCTGCAGAGCTTGAAACAAATGGAATTATAATAGCTCCATTAGGGAAAAGGGACTATCTTACACAAATAGGATACAAACTTTAAAACAAAAATGGTAAGGATATAAATATGGATGTTGCAAAAAGGTAAAATCAGATGAAAATATATTCTACTATTTACATGTATTTTCTCAAAACTGTTATATTGTTAAGAGTTCCAATGGCTTCTCAGCCCATTGGGTCCCTGGAAACTTTTACATCAGACTCTCTAAGTTCTCTAACATTTGTTTAGCTCCTGTATCCATGCTGTCTCTGTTTCAAGATCACAGTTCATTGAATAGACTGTCTCTGTGAAGACAGTTGCCACTTGGGAAGTGTCATGCTTTGAGTCTGAGTAGTTGCAAGGTCCAATTCCTTCTAATATGTCACATAGAAGGGATTTTACTACCCCTCCCACTCCCTTCTTGTCATAATGGATACCTAGAACAGTTGGAAAACAGCCACTGAAGAAGCAGCAAAGAGCCTCTCCTAGTTCAATCATTCAGGAAAAGCCCTCATTCCTAGGTAAGAATTTTTCTATAAGGCTAAACCATATTGACTTTGACCCTGGGTTCAAGAAAGGATGTAAGGCAGCTTTCATAGATTCATAGATTCATAGATGCTAGGGTCTGAAGAGACCTCAATAGATCATCGAGTCTGACCCCCTGCATAGGCAGGAAAGAGTGCCG
>NW_005842913.1:353762-367060 GCF_000455745.1 Alligator sinensis | reverse complement strand
CTTCGTCACACTGCCGACTCATGTTCATCTTGGAGTCCACTAGGACTCCAAGATCCCTTTCTGCTTCCATGCCTCCAAGCAGGTCATTTCCTAGGCAGTAGGTGTGCTGGACATTTTTCCTCCCTAGGTGCAGCACTTTGCATTTCTCCTTGTTGAATTGCATTCTGTTGTTTTCTGCCCATATGTCCAACCTGTCCAGGTCTGCTTGTAGTTGTTCCCTGCCCTCCGGTGTGTCCACTTCTCCCCACAGTTTTGTGTCATCTGCAAACTTGGACAGAATATACTTCACTCCTTTGTCCAAGTCGCTGATGAAGATATTGAAGAATATCGGTCCAAGGACTGAGCCTTGCAGGACCCCACTGCCCACACCCTTCCAGGTCGATACCGACCCATCCACCATGACTCTCTGGGTGCGACCCTCTAGCCAATTCGCCACCCACCGGACGAAGTAGTGTGTTAGCTCTGCAGGTCTAACAAGAGTAATAGCCTTTAAGTTGCAAACATAATATTTTTACCCCCAAAATCACTGATGAGACTGAACAAGCACTGTGAGTGGGGGTTGTTTTTATGTAGTCACTTTTAGGTATAGGCCATAGTTTTGTAAGGCACCTGCTGTGTCATCTAATCTATCCCTTGACATTACAGGTGACCGGTTAATTTCTTCCATAAACTGATTGAGTTCTACATTGAAACTAGTTCATTTCTTTGCCCCAGTCAATTCCGCTGCAAGGCTATTCCAGAACCTCAGTTCTCCAATGGTCAGAAGTCTTCTCATTTCCAGCCTAAATGTATTAATGGCCAGTTTGTATCCATTTATCCTTGTGCCAACATTATTCTTGAGTTAAAATACTTCCTTCCCTCCCATATTATCTCCCTAATGTATCTACAGAGAGTAATTAGCTCCACACTCAGCTTTCATTTTGCTAGGCTAAGCAAGCCAAGCTCTTTCCACCTCTTCTTGTAAAATAGGCTCTCCATTCTGTCCACCATCCTGTTTGCCCTTCTTTATACTTATTCCAGTTTTAAAGTAATCTTTTGTGTATATTGGTGAGTAGAACTGACCTTAGTAATCCAGATGAAGTTTTACCAACACACTAATACTATGCTTTAAGTCTGTGCAAAGCAACTAGTATTCACTTCAGATTCAGATTTGGCCAATTTGGGGGACAGTGATTGGATTCGGTGATTCAAATCACTGTCCCAAATAGATTAGGCTGAATCTGATTCAGAGATTTGGCTGCTGCTGAATCAGCCAAATCTCCAAATTGGACAGGCCCCATTCCCTGCCCGCTCTCCCCCCTTCCTCCCCCCTCATAGCTGCCCTGCCTGGACCCAGCTCCTGGCTCTTTAAAAAAAAAAAAAGCCCCATACTCACCGGCTCCTGCCAGGTGGTGGGGCGAGCCCCACTGCCCCCCACTGCCCTGTGCTGTGTGGGGGACTCTGTCATGAGCCCCAGAAGCCCTGACAGCTGCTGCAGAAGCCGGTGAGTGCATGGCTTTTATTTTATTTTTTTTAAGAGCTAGGAACTGGGGCCGGGCAGGGCAGCCATGGGGGAGAGGGACTGGGAGAGTGGGCGGGGGGGGGGGCGCTCATGGGGGGGGAGGCCCCATGGGAGGCCCCCCCCCCCCCCTGCAGTGGAGGGCAGTGGGGATCTCCCCCCACACCTGGCAGGTAAGTGGGGGCTTTTTATGTTAGGCATTTGCCTTTGCCTGAATGGCATGTGCCTTTTTTACAGCTGTCTCAGCATACAGCAATGCTTTCATTCATCAGCCTGTTGAAGTCAATGCAAGCCCTGCATCGGCTTTGCTGGGAGCAGGGTAGAGCCCATTGTTTGTTAATTGCTTGGAGGTGTTTTGGGGAGCTTGTAGCACAATAAGACTAAAAGGCAAAGTATTGTTGTTGTTTGGCAAATTTTTCCAAACAAGGGCAATCACTTTTTATGTTACTTGCTTTTATTGTAGCAACTGTCTTCAAAGAGGCAGTTTAAAAAAAATCTATTTTACTGCACAATGAAGAAAATCAAGGAGGCAAAAGAGCAGGTACCTATGGAGATAATAACCATGATCAAGAAAGACTGTACTTACCTCTAAGGCAGGTGCTATTATTAAGCATATCTGGTTTTGGCATTCCAAATCCATTGCAAGTATTTTTCTCTATGAAAGTTTCTCTTTTTGTCTTAAACTTATTTCACTGGTAATTATCAGACATTCTGTGACGTGATCTGCAATATCAGATTTTACTTCTGTAGTCATGTTGCTACTGCATGTTCACTTGGAAGCTTAAATTACCATGGACTGGATCATGACGCTTGTAGTTTTTCCTCTGTTAGGGGATGACATACACAGAGGCACTGAACAAGCAGAAGTGGTTAGAGGTGTTCTGTCTGTAAAGTACAGAAGTAATGCCTCTGAAAACCCTGGGGAGTTCATTGAGAAGTAACAGCTAGTTCACAATGTTCAAGGGTATGCTGTTTGCTCCTCCTCTTGCCAGCTTTAGACTCCCAGATAATGTAGAACTGGATGCACAGCACTACTAACACTCCACAGCAAGTTGATGGAGAGGTATGTGTGTGTCTAGAACAGTCTTTTACCCAAAGTTTCCTACTGTTGCTATAATTGTGACTCCTAGTGTAGACAGGGCTCCAGGTTCCTGTTGCTCTTTCAAACACCATGAACTCTAATCTTTGATAGATTAAGACAGAGATTTAGACCAACAACCACTAGCACTTTAATGCATGTATGTACTTCCACATTGCTGGAGCTAAATTACAGGTAGTGACAAGGGAAGAATTTTAGAAAAATCATAGAGGAGGGAAGGTTGCAGTGAAGTGGAAGATATGGTATTGAGGCTGCATTCTGCACTCTATGAACAGCAGTGCAGGACTGTTTTGCACCCTTTTCTGCTTGCAAGAGCAACCAAAATATAGCCAGGTTACATATACCTCTTACGGGCCAGTCCTGAATTCTTTATGAAACCAGAACACCCACTGCCATCATTGCATTCAAGGGTATTGCCCATGTGATGCATGGCATAGCCTGTGTGGCATGTGCCTGGGGAGCCTGTTGCTTTGTTGGAATGCTCTTTCAAAAGCATGGGATGTGGTGAGTCCTACTCTCAAACTATTTAAAGGGATTTCATATTTCCATACACTATGATAGTGATTTCTAAATTCTTTTAGTTTTTCATCTGTCTTTGTTGAAGCCAAAGATGGCTTGTATTAATAAAAAAAGTAACACTTACTCCTTACGCTTACTTACGCTATGCTCTGAGTGAATCTCACACCTACATCCTTTTAAAGTAATATTTATTTAAAAAATAATACTATTTATTTTATTTCAGTTTAATTAGTAGAAACAGCGCTTTCCTTAAATATTAAAGAAACAACATACTAAAGAAACAGTGGTTTCAATTGCAAAATAAAGAATGTAGCCTTTGTGAGCCTGTGTGCTGAAGTGAAAACTCTTAGGATGGCTTGTACCACAAGTCAGATTTATTCATACTGGTTTTCTTGTAGAATAATTCATGGAATTGCCCAAACCCAGAATTTCCTAAGTTTCCTTATTCAGAGCTTTGTTCTTCCATGGTTGCTCAGTGACAATAAAGTTTTCTGCTTAAGTTATGCCCATGGAGAACCTGATGCAAGCACTACTCGGTGATAGTAAGGGTCTTTCTCTGTCAGATATTTAGAAATATTTGAAACAAGTATTACATGTGCAACTAGTGCACCCAAAGGTAGAACACTTAAGTGTACTATGTGGGGCTTTATGACCAGGTACAGACATTAATTACACTTTTACTGGTATAGGTGATTGGAAACCGGTCTATACCCATAACAGATCAGAAGTTCAGCACACATACACGGGTTTAAAAATGGTAGAACCCGGTCTAAAATTTCCCCCACTTACGCCACTTACAGGAAACCGTGTAACTTAGATGGAGTCTGCCTCGGGCTTTTGGAATGTCATACCTAGCCTACGTCTGCAAACATCCTTTGTTTTTAGTTCAATGCAAGTTGAACCTGCTCAGGCCTTGGCACTTGGCATCTTGGAGAAGCAGTCCTTCAGACAGCAAGTCTTTGGATCTTGCCCTCTTCTCCCCAGTTTATTACTTATGCCAAGAAATGTATTTCCCTGCATGCAGATGGATTTGTTAACTGGATTATACATGAAGCTTTAATTGTTCAGATAAGTTACCTGTGGTATGTTGTTGAGTTAGCTAGTGAATCAGCATGCAGAAAGAATACCAAGTACTTTAGAAAGCCTTGCATCACATGCTCATTGCTGGGGATGCACACAGCTGTAAACAACAGCATATTAGGCAGTCATTTTGTTGCATCATGGACCAAATTAGTCCTGATTACTGTGTTTTGCAGTCACAAAGACTATCTTTTACCCTCTCAAGTAGCATTTTTGCAGAATGTATGCAAGAGAGAGAAAAGGAAAGAATGTGATAAAAGCAGGCAATAAAGGTATAGAGCCTGTGCAATGTAATGAAACACATTTGCCTTAAAGCATGGTTGGAAAAAATATTTATGGTACTATAAGGTGATTGTGAATGTATTTACATGGTAGAACTGATAAACCCTGTAACTGAATCTGGAGTTACACTAGTGTAAGTGGAGAATCATACCCAGTGTTTAAGTGGACAGCTGCCATGATTTAGATCATATTATGCTGGTGTAACTCCAATGAGGTTGGAGTTACACTAGTGCTCCTTATTCCTGAGTTCTCACCATAACTTGTTCAGTGATCTTGGATCATGTTATTCAGTGGTGTCCAAATCATTGCACTACATATTTTGAGGGATATGATGGCAGTAGAACTTTTGTATTTCTGTAGTTCATTGTGATGACTTTTCATTTCAATTTTTAACATGTGCTACTTCTATGGAAAAAAAAACTCAACCAAAACCCCCCAACAACCTAGAACCCTTTCTTAATGATTCCAAACTATGCAGGTCACTGTAATAAAACACCACATGCTCAAGCCTCCCTCCCTTATGAAATGCATCATCATTACTTAATACTTTGTAGTGTGCAAATGCATTGGAGGAGAGAACTGTGTTTCACTATAACTCAACTGATTAGTTTGTCTTAATACCCCCTCTTCTTATAAGCTTTCCATAAAATAAATCTATACGTTGTTTATACCAGTCCAAACTAGTTGCCATTTTTTTTTGACTGAGCGCCTTTCAGTTCAGCAGCAGGGAAATAAAATATTTGCAGAAATGAGAGGGGTTCAGTTCAGTGAACTCCCAGTAACTATATTAAACCAGGATATCCTCACACGAGCCAAGATCTGATTTTAAATACATGAATTCAAATCAGGACCATCTCTTTCAATTTCCATGGAATTACTCCTGACTTTTACTAATTCACACAAGAACAGAATTGAACCTTACTTTTACACATAACTCCTTTGCAACTGTTTGTGCTATTTAAAATGGCTGATGGCTCTACATTCTTCTCCTCCTTCCTTCTCTTCTTTGATATATCAAGCATTTCATTAATCTATGGCATTCTAGTCACGATATGTAACAGAACCCCAAAGACAGATTATGCAGTCACAACGATGAAAATTGATTACTAAGCACTCAATGAGTCATCTGCCTTGGGAAGTAACTACTTCAATCTATTATAGTCGATGTCCTGATGGGTCAACCAGGACATGAAAAGGAATTTGCATTAAATTGATTTGAGTGTTTTTTCTAGAAATAACATCACTCAATCAAAGGAAACATTCAGACAGAGCTAGACAGAACTGACTGAATTTGATTTGGGGAGGCAGAGCAGCAAGGGATGAGCAGACTGATTCAGATAAAAACGTAAATGGGATTTAGAACATCAGAAAAAGTTGGAGCTATTTAAGAATTCCTGCAATGCAGATTGTGCAAGCCAATCTAGGACTTCTTTATTCATGTATAGATATACATATGTATATATAAACAACTCATGTTATATGAATAGTGTGGTGGCTTTTTTGTCCACAGTGTTTATATATATGCTCCCATTTAAAAAAATGGCAAGAAATCATTCAAGTACATGCCCTGTTTCCAGTTATTTTGGACTATGTATTTGCAACGAGTACTGATTTTTATAACCTGAGATGACTGTTTTTGCTTTGAATAGCTTTTGCCTCTTAACGTCGGATACTTAGAGAATATGCAGCCACCCCAGCCCCATCAAGTATGATAAGTGGTATATTACAGCTAAAATATCATTTCAGTTTGTTGTTTTTGGTGGTCTTGTAATCCATTTTGCCTCTTATGCTTATTTTGCAGAGTTGGTGTGCTGGAATAGAGTTCAGATTTCCCCCTCTCCACCCCTGTCTTATATTCTAGTTAGTTTTTGAAATCCATGCCATTCTCAATATGTTTGTATTTTCTTCTTAGTGCCCTTAAACCACCTGGGGTTACTATTATTGCGTGTGATTCAATAAACCCATTCCTTAATCTGTGTGTGGGTGTGGGTGGTTTTTTTACTGTCAATCTCTGCTTCCATTCAAGTCAGTGGGAGTTTTGTTTGAGCAAAGGGCTTCGCGGTTTGACTGAATGGAATTTTAAAAGCAGCTAGTGACATGAGTGACTCTCTTTGCTTTCCTAGCCTGAGGCACCATGGAGTCCTGGTTCCCTCTTTCTCCCAGTGGTGGAGCTCAGTGATTTCTGCAGCTCAGGCCCCTTTAAACTGTCTCAAGTTGTGAAACCAAAAATGATTACACTGAGAATCACTAGTTACTTTTTGAAATCTTGGCCTTAACCTGTAAGATTTGTGGTGTGGGGGTAGTGGAAAAAGAGACAGAGGGGTGACTCATGCTATTCTATATGTTTGTCCAGTAGTGAAAAATACTACTGGACAAACATATCCAGTAGGGAGGACACACAGAAGCCTGCACTTGCTGAGGCCAGAAAGTGGGGGTGCTCCTACACATCCCAGCATGCCAGAGATTGCCAAGGGCAGCTGAGCACAGCTGAATGGCTGCACCATCCCTGATTTGGCTGTCAGGTGCACACCTCCCCCTGCTGCCTTGTCATCTGTTAGTGTTCAGCTCCAGGCAGCCAGCGGAGGGAGGTGTGCTCACCCCTATTCACAGTGGCATGGAGGTCCCTGGACTTTGTCCAGGGTTGGGGTAGCGGGAGTCCACCATAGGAAGGGAAGAAGTGAGGAGGGGAAGTGGGGATCACAAGATGCTGGGGGGAGGTAGCGCTAGCAGTGCACCCTGTATACCTGACCCAGGCCAGCAGGGCACGGAGTGTCCCTCCCTGTCCTGGTTCTCTCCAAGCCCCCGGACTGCATGCTGGAGTGGCTCCAGGAAGGGCTCACAGGATTTCTTCACCCTCCCAAAGCCAGCACCATGTTTGGGGCTGAAGCTGCTTCCTGTGCTGCTACAGGTCTAGTTCCAGGGGATGGGTGGGGGGAAACAGGACAGCCATGCCCTTGAAGTTGCATGGGAAGCAGATTCAGCCTCAAATTCAGCACTGGCTCTGCAGTGGGGGGGAAATCCTGCAACCCCTTCCTAGAGCTGCTCTGCATGGTTCAGCATGGCCTTCCCCTGTCCTGGCTCAGTTTGAGCACTGGGATGTGTGCTGAAGCATCTTCAGGAGGGGCTTGCAGGATTTCTGCCCCCTTCCCCCTCCCCCTGAGCCAGCTCTGAACTCCAGGCTGAAGCTACTTCCTGTGCAGCTGGGAAGCTGCAGTCCTTGGGGAGGTGGGGGGCAGCCATGCCCTTGCAGCTGCATGGGAAGTGGCTTCAGCCCCAAACTTGGCACTGGCTTATGGTTGGGGGAAATCCTGTGAGCCCTTCCCGGGGCTGCTCCAGTGTACATTCCAGGGCTTGGACTGAACCAGAACAGGGGAGGAACACTCTGGGCCATGCGCTAGAGCGGCTCTGGGAAGGGCTTTCAGGATTCCCCACCCACCCCTGGAGCCAGCCACTTCCCATGCAGGTGCAAGGACATGGCTGCACCCCCTGCCCCCCGGGACTGGAGGCCCACAGCTGCACAAGAAGTGGCTTCAATCCCAAACTCAGTGCTGACTCTGGGTGGGGGGAGGGGGGAGAAGTCCTGTGAGCCCTTCCCAGAGCAGCTCCAATGCATGATCCAGGGGCTCAGATTGAACCAGGACAGGGGAGGGACACTCTGTGCCCTGCTGACCTGGACCAGGAATGTGGGGTCTGGAACTGCCTCCCCCTAAAGAGCTTGTTTCCCTCTCCCCTTCCTCCCTCCCCCGTGGCTGACAGCTAGAGAGCTTGGGGACAAGGCAATATGGGCACTTGGCTGGAACAGCCAAACTACAGCTCCCTGCAAGAGGGGATAGCCAGGGGGCTGCTATGGCCCCTGGGATGCCAGCAGACAGCAATCTACTATGATTCAGGAGCAGACCTGGTACTAACATATGATTCACTGATTGAATGTATATTGAGTAAGAGTAAATCTGATACTACATCAGTCCAGGCCTATTTTATACCAGGACTTACCATTTTTAAAGCAGTCTATGTGTCCCCAACTTTTGTTTTGTTATGGGTATAGACCAGTTTCCAACCACCTAAACTGGAAAAAGTGTAGTGTTTGGACCTGGCCTCAGTGTAGAGGAAATACCAGTTCTACAGTTCCCTCCAGTTTTTGCTCCAGCCTAGTAGTATCCTTTCCATCCTGAGTGGATTTAGCCCATGCCAGCTTGCTTTCAACCAGCCACAGGGAAGGCTATGGAAGACTTGAGGAAGAGAGTCCTTGGGCTGCACATTAGTGGCAATTGATGGCAGAGCAGCCCCAACTTCCTCATAGCTTTCCTGTGCATGCTAGGAAGACTTTGGAGAGCAAGGGCAACCACTATCTCAGTCACTTTTGCTCCTTAAATGAATAAGCAATGAGATTTTCCTGTCAGCACCAAGAAGTGTATATTTTACTGAACAAATACAATACTATTTCAACATTCAGGAGACTAGGGGATAACTGGAAATGTTATAATATTGATAAAAAGGGCCAGCCAGGAGATTTACTATGTTTCTGACCAACAATAAAGGAAGTCAAGTGTGACATTTGAAACCTTGACATCGTTTTTCCACTCACTAAGGAAAAATAGCAGAAAAAGTGAACTGACACCTGTTTCCTATTTTTGTGGGTTTATTCCGTTTGTCAGTTATTCCAGCAGGAAAAAATAGATTTAAAAAATAGGCCTTTAATTTTAATTAGTTATTTAAACTCCTTGTGCCATTGCTTGGACAAAACTAAGAGAAACAGCACCTGATTTACTTCAGTGTACTTTCTCCTGATTTACCCAGCTGTGAGATCGGGATCAGGCTGTCAGAAGGGGCAGAAGACAAGGTGCTGGAATTCTGTTGCTCTGACAGTATTCTGAATATGTCCTATAAGTAATTAAAGAAACACATTAGGATCAATGCAAAGTCATTGTCAAGCTGTTTAAAATGTATGACAGGCCATTAATTATGGAATGGTTTCTAAAAGTCTAGGGACAGATTCTCAGCTGCTGTAAATTGTCTTCTAAAGACAATGACAATTTAGATCAACTATGAATCTAATTTCCATATCCTTACTGCCAGTTCTCCAATGCCTGTTCACTGTGAGTAGCAATCACAAGAACAGGCTCCTATGCAGTACCAAGAGGCTCTGGAAGAGACTTGTCCTAGATGTTGTCCCAATAGTTAGAAACAGTTCCCATTCTGAGGAGCTTGTAAGCTGGGGGGAAGAGAAGCTTTCAGCGATTCCTAGGGGGTTTAGGAGCATAAGTTTATTATTTTCCTTTCAAAATCTTCACTTATATAAGTAAGATGAACAAAATTTGGGTGAAAGGAAGTGGTATTGTTCCTACCATACATCTGGAAGGGTTGAAACAAAGACATAAGTCTGAATTCAGCAGTATACTTAAGTGTGCGCTGAACATTAGACACCGTTTTCAGTGTACAAAGAATGGCGATTCATATTTCTTGGAAGAAGCAGAATTAAAGTGAACAGAGACCAAACTATAAAATGCTTGCATTTTAACAGTGACTGAAGAGCAGTCAGAGCAGACAGTAATCTGAAGCTGAGCACAAGCTCTAAGATGGAGCAGACATCGATCAGTTCCTATAAATAACATAGCTGAGAGGCTTGAAGTGCCTGGAACATAATAAGTAAAACTTTAAATTATATCCCTCTTCTCAACCAAAAAAAAAAAGTCAATGAAGATCCTTAATCCAAGGAGTAACATGACCAAAATGAGTTTCAGGACAGATAAGTCAAGGCACCAAATAACCTGACAAACTGCAGTGGAAGTAGTCCAGCCAGAAGTGCTGTAACATGAACAAGGAAGAGCCTTCTCAGATGCATGAACCTGTAAGTCACCTGTGTTTCAGCTGTTTTGCAGGGCCGGTCTAACCATTAGGTGAACTAAGTGGTCACCTAGGGCACCAAAATTGTTTGGGGGGGGGGGGGGGGTGCCAAAATTATATGCAGAACAAAATAACAGGAACATCATTCTAAATAACAGCCGTGACCAGCTGTAATAATTGTGTTAGAGTTAATGAAAAGTGTGAAACAATATAAAGAATTGTTTTTATTGTTTTATTCTTCATTTCAAATATCAAATAAATACATGTAAAAGTTCATTCTAGACTTTTTATTTTCCTCTATATTGGAGGTGATGGGGGTGCCAAGATGCACAGTTCACCTAGGGCGCCAATTACCCTTGGACTGGCCCTGCTGTTTTGCTATGCTCTAGCAACACACAGCAGGGCCAAACTGGGTTTAACCAGACATTTAGCCAAACTTATGGCTGCCTTGATTTGTTGGAGCAACACAAAGCAATTCAAACACTCCAGGGAGACTGGCAGTTTTCAGCTTTAGAATTTTGGAACACAAGGTGCTGTAAAATTTAAGGAGGACTGTTCAGTCTGGAAGCTCTGCTTCTGTTCTTGTTAAATGGCTGTAAATCAAAATAATGTCACTGTTAATAGAGTAGTCTCAAACTACCCTCAAGTTTGAACTCTGAATGACACCGTGTAACAGATGATTGATGATGAGACCACATCTATTCCTCAAATCAATGGTTCTGTATGTGTAACTGCTGCAGTTTGGGGCCTTTAATGTTTGTAAAGAACATTGATGATATACGAGCATCTTTCCTTCATTGTCCGCTACTCCTTTATAAGTGTAACTTGCCCGGAGCATACCTGCATATGTGTGTTCAGATTCAAAGTTACCTGTACACAAGTGGGTGCTGTCTGATGAAAACTGGGTCATTTGTTGCTAAGAATAATTGTTTTATTACTACTGTTTTGTATTAAATAACTGCCAGGGATAGTGATTGAGTCCTCCAAAGCTAGTTTGTCTTTGAAAATTGGCACTGAGTATTTTTAAACTCCTCAGTGAGAATTGTTCTTTTCCATCTATCCAGACTGAGTGACAACTGAACTGTGTACAGTTCAAATGAAAACCAAGACCAAACAGAAGTGGCTCTTACTAAGCTCATCTCTAGTGGAGCCATCCCATTTAAAAGGGTCAAGAGATTTCTATTACACTGATCAGCTCTATTATTAACATCGGAAATAAAGATATAGAGGTAAAAAAGGAAATGGCTCGCTACCTGGAGTGTCAGTACTTGGTGTTCTCAAATTACAGTACTCAGTATTGAGAAAAGAGGGGGAGTTCTGTACGCCTGATCACCGGATTCTTTTAAAAGGCATGCATTTTTTGTTACCTAATGGGAAAGTGAAAGGTGGAAGAACATTTCCACTTCCCAAGAAGTGCTATGGGCTGGTCTTGAGAACACTGAAGATTTTCCAGATGATTTTGCTTAAAGCCAAAGACTGATGTTGTTTAACATGAATTCTGAAATAAAAAATATGGGAATTAAGATGGCAAAATATACATTTACAGGTACACAGATATTATAAATTTGACTGGGTGGCATATGATTAGTACTACGCATAAATGATAACAGATAGGTAATGCATTGAAGACAGAAAGAAAACTTTATAGGTAGAGTTCAGCATAAGCCAGACTACACTAAACTTGATTCTTCTGTCACTTGGGCTGTCACACAGCTGTAACTTAACTGTGTTCAACAGGATTGTTCTTAAGTTATACCAGTGTAAATGGTGGAATAACAGGGTCTTATCCTTCATTAACATTATTTTAAAAAAAGATGTGAGTTTCTGAAAGAAAGCAAACCTGATTTACTGAACCTTTGGCATTATTGGCCAAGTTCTAATTGCAACCACATCAGTGCCTTCAAAAATACCATACGAATAAAATCCCTAATGAAAGAAGTCTCTTAACTAATGAGTAACCTTCTCCTATATAGCAGCAGAAAGCATTTAATCGGTTTTCAGGCTCCTGGACCTCTCTTGAAAAATATGAATCTAGGAAAGTAAATGTTCTCTTCCTCTGTCTGAAATGAGCAGTCCTTAAAATTTCATATTTTACTTGAAAGTGCTGTAGCCTAGCAGGTTGTCACTTCTTACTGAACTTGGGATTCTGAGTCGGAGCCAAAGTATTTAATCAGAAATGACGTATTATAAATAATTGAAACAAACTTTGTATACTCGGTACTAGGCCAAGAAGAGCTATTACTTCAATCAAGAAATCCAGTTGAGGATAAACCGGACCTCAATCTGCCACTCTGCAGTTAATCCAAAAATGTTTGGACACAATTATAATGGTAAGAAACGAGAACAAAGAATGAAAACAACATGTCTGCTCAAGAAAACAAAACAAAATAATGTGTGTCTAAGTAATTGAAACCATTGAAAACAGAAACACTGAATTCTGCATCCATCCCACTGGGAACGCCATCAAGGGAAAGAAATGCATGTTCAATAGGGTGAAGAATATCAATGGATATTCTTGGATGAAATGGATGAAAACAGTTTGTCTCATACAAAGTTAGGTAAATGTCAAAGTTAGAATAGGAACTCACTCCAGCGTGAATGCTAGTTGTCAGAAAACACCAATGACTGACCACAGTAATATAAAGCAATATCATCTGTGTGGCAGGTCAAGGGGGAAGGAACACCACCGAACCCACTCCTTCTTTACATTTTTCCATCAAGTTATGGCAGATGAGTTGTGACCCAGACCATAGGGCGGGATTATACTTACAGTGCCAAGTGGGGGTGCCACAGTGGTGGTGCATTGGTCGGGAAAGTCAGCCGTTAGAGGATCAGTGATCCCGACCCGGGAGAAGCAGTCATGTAGCCAACAGCCATGGCCCATGCAGAACTCTTAGATTCATAGATGCTAGGGTCGGAAGGGACCTCAATAGATCATCGAGTCCGACCCCCTGCATAGGCAGGAAAGAGAGCTGG
>NW_005842913.1:345083-352356 GCF_000455745.1 Alligator sinensis | reverse complement strand
AGCAGGAAAGGATGCAGTAAAATGCATCCCTGTTTAAGATGCCTCAGATGGCCCGAGATGACGATCCAGAAGCCTACATAGAGGCGTTTGAGTGTGCAGCCATACAGACTGGGCTGGATCGCTCGCAGTGGGCTCACCAGCTAGGTGCCCTGGTTGTAGACAAAGCTCAGGCAGCATATCAAGCACTATCAAGAGAAGAGGCCCGTAACTATGATACCGTAAAGGTGGCCATCCTGTACAGGTTCAAGATATCACCCAAGAGCTACAGACAGGCCTTCTGAGCCTGGAAGATGTAAGGCACCAAGAGGCCTCGCAGCCTCCTCCAATACCTGTGGGATGCCTTGAATAAATGGCTCCCAGTCAACCGGTTTGACCAGGAGGGGGTGATAGACCAGATCCTACTGGAACAGTTCCTCTGGGACCCGGAAGAAGAGACCCAGACATGGGTGAGGCAACACCAGCTATAGAGCAGCAAAGAGGCCCTCTGCCTGGCTGAGGCATTCTCAGTCTCGGAGAACAAGCGCATTTGCAGTTGCGGTTCACGCCCCCTGGTAGTGAACCTCGTGCAGGAAGAAGAGAAGAAGGTGGGGCCCTAGAAGAGGCCTGACAAGGGGAGTGGTCTGCTACCACTGTGACAAGCCTGGTCATGTCACCAGGGAGTATGGACTGGGCCTGAGCGAGCTGGGCTGTGGGCTAGCACCTGGCCCAATCCCCAGAGACAAACCCAGGGAAGTAGAGCGGAGTGAGCCCATGGACCGCAGTTTCAGTGTGGCTTTGCAAGCTTTGGAAGGTCACAGCTTGGATTGGTGATTCGGTGTTGTGAGCAACCTTGGACACTGGATGCTCGTAGTCGCTGCTCCGTGTGGACCTGACCCCGAAAGCTGGCATGAGGATGGCCAGTAGACCTGTGCGTGTTGGCAGCGATCCGATCCGGCTTTGGATCCAGCCGCTTCAGATGGCAGAGATACGATCTGGGGCTCCAGACCGGGTTTCTGCCTCAATCTGGCCGAAGCGGCTCTGAAGCTTCGGAGCCGCCTCGGAGATCCGGCCATAGGGTATAACGGGGGAATCAATTAAATATCTATAACTTTGTTGTTTCTTGTCCAATTTGGATGAAACTTGCAGAGATACACTGAGAGCATGAAACCTGCAAAGCTTCAAGAAGATCAGTGCAGGGGTTTGGGGGGAACTGTACCCCCCATTCTTAAAAGCAAAACTCCTGTCACATCTGTGTGTTACACCACAGGGGGGTCAAAACTGCAGAGATGGTAGTTCTTGCTGAGGCCACAAGGTATGCCAAGTTTCCAGAAGATCAGTGCATAGGGTTTGGGGGAAACTGCACCTCAAGCTGCAGACAAGCAAAACTCGTGACATGGGTAACCCCGTGTGTGTTAAGGCACAGCAGGGTGACAGCTGCAGGGATGGTGGCCCCTGCTGTGGCCACGACACCTGCCAGCTGTTGAGGAGATTGGTGCAGGGGTTCTGGGTTCTGGGGCCCTGCACCGCTAGCTGCTGACAGGCAAAACTCGTGCTAAGACTGTCTCTGTCTTGGGGCAGTTGATTGTCTGTATTTCACAGATTTTATAGATATTAGGGCTGGAAGGGACCTCGGAAGATCATTGAGTCCAGCTCCCCACCTGAGGGGCAGGAAGTCATCTGAGGTCATAGGATCCCAGCAAGATAAGCATCCAATTTTCTGTTGAAGGTATTCAATGTAGGTGCTTGAACCACGTCCAATGGCAGGCTATTCCAGACCTTGGGGGCTTGGACAGTAAAGAAATTCTTCCATATGTCCAGCCTGAAATGGTTTTGCAGTAGTTTATAACTGTTTGACCTCACCATCCTTTGGGGCGCTCTGGTGAACAAACGTTCCCCCAGATACTGGTGGTCACCCCTGATAAACTTATAGGTGACATCAGATCACCCCTGAATCTGCGCTTTTCCAGGCTAAAGAGCTCCATAGCTCTCAGCCTGTCATTGTAAGGTTTGTTTTCCTGACCTCTGATCATGTGTGTGGCTCTTCTCTGGACTCTCTCAAGCTTCTCCACATCCTTTTTGAATTGTGGGGCCCAAAACTGGACACAGTACTCCAGCTGCGGCCTCACCAAGGCCAAGTACAATGGGAGAATGACGTCCCGGGATTTGCTTGAGAAGCATCTGTTCAACCTGATAATGGGTGGTTGGACCCAGATTATGCGAGCAGGCCGGGGACAAAAGGGTTTCGGGGCCTTATTCCTCCCTCTTCTGTCTCTCCTTCCGTCGACAGAAAATCACCAAGGAGGCGGTGAGATAAGTAAATGCTTTACTCACAGTTTAGGCAGAAAAAAACTTCTTAACAGCTGTTTCAAGGTTAAACTTGCTGATAACTTGAGAGCTCTTAAACACGTTCGGATGATATACCCAGACGTGATGGGGGCGTCCAGGGGGAAGGGATTTTGTGGATGCAGGACCTCCGGTGAGGGTGATCAGGCCTGTCCGATATTGCGCAGGTCCCCCTTTCTTTTGGCACGTTCGCCTTTTTAAACGGGCTGCATCCGCCCGCCCCCTGCCAATCAGCGCGGGCCGGGGCCGCCGCTGTCAGGCCGCGCCCACTACTTCCCCCATGCCATGAGCACGACTTGCTCCTACGTTTGGCGTTTGGTCATTTTTCTTTCTTTTCTTTATCACAGCATCTATGGATGCAAGCCAGTGTTTTGGTTGCTTTACTAGCTGCGGCATCGCATTGCAGGCTCATGTTCATCTTGTGGTCAATGATGACCCCCAAGTCTCTTTCTTCCGTAGTGCTAGCCAGCATAGCACTGCCAAACCTATAGACATGCTGCAGGTTTTTCCTCCCAAGGTGGAGAACTTTGCATTTTTCAGTGTTCAAAAATGACCAAAATAATCAAGGAGAACACCAGAGCCCCTGTCCCCTTCACCCATCCAGAGCCCTTTAGTCACTTTATATCTGCTCAGGGTCACCCCTGGCAGTATCTCTGGTGGCCATTTGGATGAACAGCATGGGCTAGTGGTCAGAAGGCCAGATGAGTCCCAATAATCCTTCTGTGACATCTTGGTTCTAGGCTCTGGACAAGCAGCAGACCTCCTGAGACAACAGGTCAGGCAGGCAGTTAGATGCCTCCATCCCCTGTTGGTAGAAAGGAGTTTCCAACCACCACCACCCATCACTTCCTCTTGGTGGTCTTGATCCTCCCAACTTTGGGGATGCCTGGCCTGGCCCCTTCTACCAATAGACTGTGGTCTTCTTCCTCTGTTGCTAGGGTTCCATATTTATTCTTCAGACAAACTCCTGCAGGTGGAGGTGAAGGATTCTGCTTGCTGCCAGAGGTTGCAAGCTTCCAACTTCCATCTTCCTGGGAGTCTACATCCTCTTCCTTTCCTAGTATGGCCTCTGACAGTTCTTCTCCTGTAGTCCTAGAAGTCTCCTCCAGCATTGAATCAATTGAGTCCTCATTGTGGAGGATGCTTCAGAGCCTTGCCACCTCCTCCTATAGTTCTCTTGCATGCTCTCTGAGGACACCACTAGATGGTACCACTCACATCACAAGCAATCCCCCATCTGGCTGTCATTGGAAGGAAACTTTAAGCTAGAGTCTCCACAGTGCCAAACCAGGACCTGGGTGTAAGCCTCAATGGTGAGTGGCCCTGCCTGGATAGATGTCTCACAGGTGCAAGTAGGGAAGGCGCTGGAAGTGGTAATAGCTCTGGCATTACAACATCCTTCAGCCATTTCTCTGGGTCTCTTAATCTGCTGCTTCTTGCTTCCTGCCCCTCTTTCCAAGCAAACCTTCTCTAGCAGATTCCAGAATCCCAAAGCATTCAGTTCCCAAACTAGGAGGACCTTGAGCATGTAGTATGTCATGAAGCAAAATGCCCCAAATGTTCAGATTAAAATGTTTGGTTATTGCAAAGATACCAAATTATTTCACATGGCTTTGCTGCCAGTTGGTCAAGCTGCCAAGTTAATTGAAACTTTTTTTTTACTAAAAACTCTTTAAAATGATCAATTAAATGGAGACTTTTTTTGCTAATTTATTTAGAAAGAACATTGAAAAGGCTGCTCTACTTATTAGTTAGTATGTACCCACATAACCTAATTGAAGTCAATGGAAGTGCAGAACACCTATTTATGACAACTGAGCTCGCTGTAGCTGTAATGGGGAACATAATAGTGAAGGATTTCAAATAACTGAGTAATACTAGAGAAAGGGACCACAGATGGTTCTCAGAGTCAAAGAGCTGTGAGGGATAGTTCCTTTCCCTCCCTTTCTATATTGCTTTTCCATCAAAGGGCAGAAATGAATACTGGAATATAATTCAAACTCAAAAAGAGCAGCAAAAATAAGCAGTGAAGGAAGTGAAGAATCAGAGGATAGTAGAGGATCAAAGTGAGTGAGGTTGATGCCCCAGTGGGTAAGTGATCTGCCCATGCATTTTTGCTTCCAAATGTTATTTTTAAGATGTATTCATATTGCTGGGGAGCAATGATAGGCAGTTAAATATAATGTAGATGAGGTTTTGACCAAAAAAATCAATATCTTTCATTTAACTCAATATACTGAAAGGCTTTTCACTGTATACAGTATACTTATTAATATGAGTGATGCCTATTAAAGTAGGCTGGAGGAGGTCTAAAAATAAGTTGTGAAACATCTAATTTTCCATTCTGCTGCTAACAACCTTTCAAGTTTCTTCAGTATAAAGTTGAAAACTTTGTGGCCAAATTAGTATCTGGTGTAACTGAGTAGAGCTGCTTTAGCCCAGAATTTAGCTTCAGGGCTAAATGGAGAGGTGATGTAAAAAAGTGTAAATTAAATGTGAAGCTTTTGTAAGCCCAGTAACTACCTTGCCTTGATATTCCAAAGTGCACTGAGTGTAACTTATGTGTTCCAGCTAATATTCAAAGGAGGAGATAGGAATTATAATGTGAAAAGCTGAGAACAGAAGGGGATAAGGGATTTCTTTGTCTCCCTAGGTGTGTTTGGGAATCTATGAATGCTCATACTGGCTTGAACTAAAGACCTCAACCAGTATTGTGTCACTGGCATTGGTCAGTGTCAGCTGACTCAGAAGAATGTGCAAGTAACCCTGATAGAGGCTGTTTTGGGATAAGTAGCTTAAAGAGGATGTTTCCTTTTAATCCCCAATACTTGGGATGGCTAGTGTTGAAATTTTTCCATGCTATTATTTCCTTCTGTGATGTTGCTGTTAACAGACATAAGAGGGTTGCCTTTAAGAGGGTTGTTGTCTTCCGAAATTTGATGACTTTTTATTCTCTTTTATTATAACCTTGGATATTCTTCTTGTCTTTAAAAGTCTTCCTTTTGCTTGCCTTTTTACCTACCTGATGAGCTCTTGGCTTCAATAGTATCTAGTAGCAATGAACTCCAAAACCTAAATGTGCATTCTTTTACATGTGTTTATCCTTTATAAATATGTATTCCCTTTAAATCTATTTCCCTACTCTATCAAATTATATCTTAGAATTTGTTGACTTTATTTTTTCCCCCATACACTTCCTGGCAGACTTAATGTTATGGTCCCTAATTCTGCTAGCATCTGGTGTTAAAAATGAAGAACACCATAATCCTTGTAGATCTCCTATAGTGTTTTTTATTTATTTATTTTTATTGTGGCATGATTGAACTGAGGTTGGAAATGGAGGGCACTTGCCAAGTCTCATGTGAAGAAACAGATTGTAATCCATGAATGAGGCCATAAAGGAATACATTGCATTCAGATTCCAGTAACTTAATATGATCTGGGATATATTGGTTCATAGAGAAGAGTGTTGAGGAACTTCCTGGGAAAGGAGAATCCTAGCAGAACAAAAAAGATAGATCTTCAAGACTGCTTCTTACATGAGGAAGGGGGGTTAAAATTGTCAATGAAAAGAGTTATGTATCTAAGGCCATGTGTAGATGAAATGAGGGGACTGTGTGCACGACACTTGAAAGCGGGCTAAATGCTTTTGAACCATGTTAATGGTGTCGGTGTTTGCACACCTTGGCTGCGTATTGCACATTAATTCTAGCCTCTGTAGGAAATTCAGCGGCATAATGTGCCTTAAATTACTTAGGTCTCATCGAATGAAAATTCCTCCGAGGAGTTTTAGTTTGCTGCCCCTACAGCCGCAAAGTGAGGCCCCGGGGTCCATGGAGCTCAGGGGCTCTGCAGGAAGCCCTGCAGGCAGCCTGGAAGCAGCCCGGGAAGGCAGGCTCCACCCAGGAGAAGTGGTGAGCCTGATTACCTCTCCCCTCCCCCCTACTGGAGCCTGCCTGTCTGCATGAGCTGTTCAGGGGCCTGGTGCTTCCCTCTGTGGCTACGGTGCCCCCCGGGACCACCTGAGCCAGGTGCCTGTAGGTGGGTGCCACCTGGAGGAGTGCTGCTGCCATGGAGAGAAGCACCAACATCCCCCCCCTGCAGCCCAGGGACCACTCTGCCTGCTGGCAGCTTGCCCTCCCCTCTCTACCACTAGAGAGGCAGGTAAGTGCAGGGCGTGTGCACGAGACAGGAGTTTAAAGGGCCTTAAATTGAAGCGATGGGTTTAAAAACCCACCGCTTCAATTTAGGGCCCCCATTTCATCTACACATGCCTAAAGAAGGAAATAGTAGTGCTCTTTCATGACCTGGAGTCCATCCTTATGAGACCAATGAAAGCTTTGCCTAATGAGTGGAGTGGCAAGTTTAGGTTTATACATAGGTGTTAATTTGCAGCATTACAAAATATATTGCTGTGGGAGCATACAGGTTCCAGGGACCAGCACCCTGGCTAGAGAACTACAAAATTACTTCAAAAGTGAGCTCTTCAGCCATAGGGCAATAGGGGCAGGGTTGCTAACCCAATACTTTTTTTTTACTGACAATCTGCAAACTTTTTACTGACAACAAAACTTTTTAAATTGATATTTATTTTTACTGGTGGATGTTTTATGCAGAGTAAATGTAACCTTTAGGCAGGCCCTGGATGGCAATAAAGAGGGCCAGGTTCAAATTTAGCAGCCTAACACCAGCTTTCTAAATCTGGGTTGAAGTTTTATGTGACTGTAGCATTGGTTTTACACTGTGTTGCTCACACCCTATAGGTCCCCTACTCACTTCTACACCCTGATACCCCCAACCACACCCCACACTGTGCTGCCGCCACTCTAGCCCTCATAGATGAATGTTTTTAGATTTTTTTTTTATATACTGTCTGTACATTTATGGACAGTTGGCAATCTTGAATAGCGGAATGCTCCTTAGATTCCCCCAGCCCTCAGAGTACCCTGAT
>NW_005842913.1:328377-345052 GCF_000455745.1 Alligator sinensis | reverse complement strand
GAAAGAGTAAGTCAATGATCAGCTGGAAACACCCCAGTCCAGTCCCCTGGACTGCTCTGCTACCAGAGCACTGGTTCTTGTTAGGACTCTGATTCTGCTCTTCCTTCAAACAGTTACTTTTCTGTAGTGCTTGGGCCATGTTTGGAGTACAGCAGATCACTTGCATGCCTATATGCTCACCTTGTATAGTATAACAAGGGTTTTTTTAGCAGTACAAATGTAACAGGTGTCCCATACCCTTCCATTTATAATATTTATATGGAATGAATCTCTTTTATTGTAATGGAGTTTTTTATTCCCAAGTCATTTACTAACTGACCATATGTGTTTTTCAAAAACTTGAAGGCACAAGAACAATATTATGAATAGCACTGCCATAAAAAAGGAAGTACAAGTGAATATGGGGTTTGAAGTTTTAAATGAATTATTTTCATGTTCCGTTTCTGCTAACAATTGATTCTTGCTGGCCTAAATATCTACAATGTCTGAATTTCCAAGTCCTGAAATAAGAATTGTACTCTGCCAACCAAATTGTATATGCTATGCATTTGCTTGCACAGTCATCCAGTCTATAACAACAGATTTAACTAAGCAACGCGATGCAGTTGTTGAATATTTTTGATAAATCCCGAGATTTATATTAAAATATTATTTTAAGAAATTCAAATGGTATATTTATAGAACTTTACAATCTGCCTAAGTATATTTTGTGAATAGAAAAAGAGTCTAAGTTAACTGAATAAGATATCATTTTGAAATGTTCACTGAAGCCCAGTTATGAATGAAAATATCCTATGACCTTCAATGCATATGGGAGCCATTCTGTGTTTAGAACAGAGCTATATTAAGAGGTTGAATAACAGAAGAAGAAATGAAATATGCATCGAGCTCTGGAGAATTGCATACATCCACATAATAATGCCCAAGATTGGTTAAAAAAGGAAAGCAGAGTGGAAATGAGTGTAAAATATCTCAAATTTGAGTGTCTTAATGTATAATCAGCTTGCCTTGCAATTTTGTCACATGTTAGATTTGTGGGAGGCAGGATCTTTCTGTAAAACACACAAGGAAAGTATGGTGTAATTGTGGCAATATTAACACTCAGCCAAAGATTTCTCACAACTCTGAGAACAATCCTGTTTTTCAAAAGTTACTGTCCCACCTTATTTATCCTAATCACGTATGAGAAAATGGTTTATTTGCAATGGATGAACTTGCAGGACTACTTTTTGCAATGATTAATGGTGAGTAACTGATTCCCTTTCCCTTCCAATCACTTTCTAAGCTGTTGGGGTTGTTAAAGCATAGTAACTTTCTGCAAAGATGGAGCTGAGGTAAAAGCTTCATAGCTTACTTCCTTCATCTCTCTTCAGAGATTGTCTAAAATCTTGAAAGACATCAAATACATTTTTGATAATTTTGCTTTAAGCTTTTTTTTGTTCGTTTCTTAAGTAAGCCTAGAATCGTGTGTACACCTCCTGTAATACAAACATCAAAGCTTTCAACATGGCATTGACATTGTGTTGTGTTGTTCTTGAAAAGAACAAAACAACTTTTGCCTCATAGGAGCTTGTAGCATTTTAATTAATGGGCCTGGAGCTCAATATCTAGTCTCTTCAACTATCCAGTATCTAGGGGGAGCTACAGCAGAAATTTCTCATAAATAGGACTTCCTTCAGTAATGTTGCTGTTAACATTCAGTCTTTCTTTGCACCTCAAACATTCAATGGCATATTTGCTTAGGTATAACACACTGGTTTAGATTTGCATCGATCTCATGAGCCAAACCTAATGGATTATGTTTGTACTTCACAATTCCACTACCTCCAGTCTAAATTGGGGCAAGCACTTATATAATAATCTGCTTTGCTGAAGTAAGTGTCCCTTCTGAACAAAGAATATTATTGCAAAGGACACCATGCTAATGAATTAACGGGATATAAAGTAAACTAAGTGTCGACTGAAGCATGCTTGCATCTCTTAGCTCTTTGCCATTGTTCTGCACAGATAGATTATATCTGTATAATACTGGGGGGCATGCTTTCTATTTCTGTAGGAAGGATGCTTTCTTGCAATTGGAGAGGGCAATAGGAAATGGAGATAGACCAGTGTAGCTAATCTGTCTCTTAGCAAGTGTTCTCTCATGAAACATATGAGGTTGTCAAATCCATTGTCATCCTTTGGGCTAAGGCAATTAATAGTTGAGTCCGGACCTATTAAGTTGATTGGGGGTACATACAATTTCCCAGCACAGTAGTGAAAATCAAGGATATAGATATTTCCAAGGATGCCTGGAGGGTAAGTGAATGGAACAAGATGAATAAAGATATCAATGTGTTATTGTCAAGCCAGAGCCCATAATATGTACTCACTGAAACTTTGCAGAAGAATGTATTTCATAAGAAGCTCATGTTAATATTTTCTGCTTTGATATAGGCAGAACAGCATAGAGCTCTGTGCTCACTGGTCATTGGATTATTGATGGATATTTATACTGGGTTTATGAAAGTATATTGATCATCCTTCAGTAATGAGGTAATCATAAATTTATCAAAGTCAAATTTTGAAGTAACTACTTTTGGTCAGTTTTATTTTTTACACACAGTTTTCAAATTATACCTGTGCCTTATAACACTAGTATGGCATTTTATTTGAGATATTTTTGACTAAATCAACTGGAGTCAATTAAATAAGCAAAAATCTGTTTCAGTTTTACGTAATGAGCCAGTTGTATGTGTGTGTGTCTTGCAGCCAGGGGATAGATGCATGAAAACTGGGTTAAAAAATTATAATTGTGATGTTATATCTTACTCCTTTTTCCTGCTTCACTGAGATTTTTCTCCTCAGTTTTAGCTTGAAATGAATACTAAAATTAGCCATGGCAAAATTTTCCTTTTTACAAGTAATCCTAAACCTCACAACAAATAGTAACTTTAATGCTGTTTGTATGCCTCTAAGAAATATGGTCCACATTGCAATGTCTTTCTTTATTTTCCTATTTAAAATAATTAAATGAACATTTCTGGCAGGTTGAGAGAAAATTAAAACTGAAAATAAGGGATGGCATCTCAGTCTTGTTAAGCCTTTAAAAAGATTATTAACGATAGGATTGTTTTATACGTAAGCAAAAATGTTACTTTTTAAAGTCATAGAGTTTTTTGTTAAATCTTGTCAGATTTCACATACTCAAGACCCAGTGTTATAATGAGGCCATAATGGGTAGAGACATGTGTCCTGGGATTCTTTGTGGGAGCATAAGCACCACTATATTTAAAAACAAAACAGGTAGTAAAGTTTTTCTGGCATGCTCAGGATGTTTCATATTTTTCTAAATTGTTTGAATGTGCCTCTTACCATCCACTTCACATCTTTTCAACCTGTGTCCCCCCTATCTCTGATCTTTAATATCACTTAACTCCTCTAGAGCCTTTAGCCAGTAACTTTATCTTGTAGGTTTCAAATAAATATCATGGAGTCAACAGGTCCAGAAATACCATTGTATGCCATCTCCTCATTATGAAAGCATTATTGGAAGAAATTTTCGCCTGTGCAGATAGCTAATATAAGGCTCTGAGGACTTAGCATTGTAGAGGCTTTACACTGGCTTTCTGCATCAGAGTGAAATCCTCCCACTCTGATTATCTTGTGATTGGTTGCTAATGACCCTAGAGAAAGTGAATATGCATAGCTTAGCAGGTTGTAAAGAGCTTTTCCTTTAAAAAAAAAAACTTTGAAAAGAAGTAGGAAATCTTGTAATACATTCATTGTTAATGCAGTATATCTATCCAGAAAAGATGAAAGTGAAGTGGTGCTGTCCTTCAGGTCATTTGGTGTTTTGTCCAGCGACAATATATTATTTTACTTTTTCCTGAGATATATTGCTGCCTGGAGGAAATGATCATCCTAGTTTGTGCTTTAACATTCATTTATGTGGCTATCCCAGTTAAAACAGAATCATAGAAAAGTAGGGCTGGAAGGGACCTCCAGAAGTCATCTAGTCCAACCCACTGTCTGAGGCAGAACCATCCCTATCTAAACTGTCCTATACAGACCATAATCCAAGTTCTACCTAAGACTACTGTCAACCCTGACATAACACAGACCTAACACCCTAACCTGCCATGAGTAAAGTGGGGGAACCATGGTAGCCCATGCCCTGCTTCTATGAAATATTGTCAATATATGCTCAAAAGATCCCAAGTAGACCACTAGAGTTGGTATCGTATGCACTTTGGTGTTTTGGCCCTCTGAATTTATGGCAGTCCGATCGGGATGTTGTCTCGTCTGAGTTTTCCCAACCATACTTTGCCCTGCCTACACGTCTTCCAGACACCAGGTTACCTTGCTTCTCGGCATCCCTCTCTCTCTCCCAGTTCAATACTTGCTGCAGCTCAGATGTATGTCTATCCTTGTCCTTTCTGGTCCTGCCTGGATCCAGTCTGAGTTGGAGACATCTGATGTCCATGGTGCTCCTTTAGGTAAGTTGCTGAGTCTTGTCTGGCTCTGCTTGAGAAAGCCCTTTCCTAGGGCAGCCACCACATCCCTGCAGTGGGACTCCACTCTGCTTCTGGCTGCTCTGGGCTGGTCAGGAACCTTGCTTCTGGTTCCCCCTGCTGTTCTTCTGCTGGATTTTTAATCCTGGCTTTAGGGGGCCAGCCGGCAAACTGGCCCCAGCACGCTGCCATAAAGCGTGCCCATGCTGATGTGGGAGCTGGTCCTGGCTCCTCCCGGCTCTGCCAGTTTTTTTTCCTTTTTTCCTTCTACCATGGTATCTTTGCCCGCCACCATTTCACTTTTGCTGCATTCTGTGGCATCCCGCCGGCTCCGCTCCTCGCCCAGCTGAGGTAAATTTTTCTTTTCACAGCAGTGCTGAATAGAGAGGCACTATCACCTCCCCTCCCCCATGTCTTATGCCTAATGCTTCAATTGATGCACCCCCCCAAGCCACATTCACCTTTTATGTCACTGCATCACACTGCACTCATACTGATTCTATAATCTATCAAGACTCCCAAGTCCTTCTCCATACTGCTGCCATCCAGGCAGGTGTCACCCATTTTATATTTCTGTTTTTGACTCTTCTTGAGGTGTAACACCTTGCATTTGTCCACTTTCAACTTTATCCTGTTAGATCTAGCCCGGCTTTCCAACTTGTCAAGATCCTTCTGAATTGTGCTTGTATTGTCCAACATGTCCACAGTTCTTCCCAGTTTTGTATTGTCTGCAATCTTGTTCAAGAAGCTTTCTATGCCAGCATCTAAATCATTAATAAACACGTTGAACAGCACCAGGCCCAGGACAGGAAGCTGTAGGACTCCATTCAAAACCTCCTGCTATTCTGACATGGACCCATTAATAATTACCCTTTGCTTACAGCTATTGAGACAATTATCTATCCACCTTATAGTAGTTTTGTACAGCCCGCATTTCTCCAGTTTGTTTATGAGAAGATAGTGTGGGACCTTGTCAAAACTGTTGCAGTAGTCCAGGTTCACTGTATCCACCCTTCATCCACCCAACTGGTTACTTTGTCCAAGAATGAGATCAGATTTGTCTGGCTTAATTTGCTTTCATAAATACATGCTGGCTGCTTGTGATCAGTCTTTCCTCTTCCAGATGCTTGCAAATGGCCTTCCTTAGGATATATTCCAGTAACTTCCAAGGTATTGAGGTGAGGCTAACTGGTCTGTAGTTCCCCAGGTCCTCCTTCTTGCCTTTTTTAAAGATGGGCACTACATTGGCCCTTTTCCAGTCCTCTGGTATGTGACCCCTCTCCCACGACTTTATGAAGATCATTGCCAAGGGTTCCAAGATCTCCTCCAGCAGTTCCTTCAGGACCCTGGGATGAAGTTCATCCAGCCCTGCTGACTTGAATTCATTCAGATGCAACAAAAGCTCTCTGGCAGTTTCTTGTGTTATCTCCTCCCTCAGCTTGCCCCCTTCCTTATTCAGATAGTCCTTATTAGGTATCTGGCTGCAGCTTAACTTGTTTGCAAAGCCTGGGGTGAAGTAGCTGTGGAGTAGCTCTGCATTCTTTGCATCTTTGGTTAGGAGTTTGTTACCGCCTGGCCTCGAACATCCGGTCATGTGCTGCTCTGGCCCAGATGTGTGGTGGTGTTCACCCGCCCATCCCTGGTGTTCCGTCGAGTAGATGTTTTTACCTCCTGCATAGTCTTCCCCCTCCCCAATCTCACCTGCCATGACTTTGAATCTTGCTTCAGTGGGGGGGTGGGGTCCGCCCACTGAGGGGGTCTCTTGATGGCGGGATGTCTGTCTGGTGGTCTGTGAGGCTCCACCTCCCCTCTACCTCGCCCTTATACCCAACCTAGATGGGTCACAGAGATCCTCCTGGCCAGATCCCCGACTGTTGATCCCTTGACTATGTTTGTCACGATGGTCCTGTGTTATCAGCCCTCAAGACCTTCCCTGTGCTCCGAGGCAGTCTTCCTTTCTCTAAGACTACTGCCCTCTTGAGAATTAAACATCAATCAGGCTCCACCTGCCCTGCCTCTCAACCTCTCCAACAGCAGGCAACAAAAAGGAATACAAACTAAAATCACTGAAAACACCCTAAATAGCGCAGCCGCCCCTTTTCCCGGTCTCCTTGGGCCCTATCACTAGTGCCTGCATTCTGATCCATGTGGTCCAAGTTTGGCCCTATATGCGGCCTTGGTAGGCTGGGGGCTATTCCCCTCTCCTTCTCCCTCATCGCCCAGCCTCTGGCTTTGCTGGACCCACTGTGGTCCTCCGGCACATATCTTTCCCCGTGCAGTCCACTGGGACGGCTCAACGACCCCGAGGGCCATACTTCACAGCCCCTCTTGCTGCTCTTGCCTCCCGGGTCCCCCTTGGGCTCCTTGTCAGTTCTCCCAGGGCCCTCAATGGTCCCACCTGGTCTGGTGTTTTCAGATGTATGGTCTCTCTTGCTCTCCTGCTGAGGCTATTGGTGATGAGATCTTCCTGCTCCCATCTGCTCTTTTGGCCAGGTTTCCAGTCTCGAGGAACTGTCTCCAGCTCCCGGCCCTCTTCACTGCCTCCAGCAGCGTTTGTCCCACTGCATGCTCCACGGTGTCCTCCCCTGCTGGGAGAAGCCGCTCCCGGCTCTTTTTGCCTCTGCCTGAGCTCAGGGAAGCCCTCTCCTGCTAGTGCTCTCACCGGCAATGCTCTCCTCCCCTCCTTCTTGCCGGCAGCCTGCTTTATTTCTGCTGGCCGGCGGTAGCGTCTAACATCATCTGCTGGCCACAACTGTATAAAGGCGCGGCTAACAAACCGCGCAGGTCCCTCCTCAGGCTCTGGCTTCACCACGGTTCCTTCTGCAGGTGAGTAATTCCCTTTTTCTTTTATTTTCCTCTGAAGGTTCCTGACCCCAGGGTTCCCCTCTGGCCTTTTGGGGTCCTCCCTTCGGTTCCTCCCTGTGACAGAGTTCCCTTGTTAACAGAGGATCCACAGCTTCCTTGGTCCTACTTATCTGGCCAGTGTACTTATGGAACCTTTCCTTGTTGTTCTTAACCTCCTTTGCCAGGTGCAGCTCATTCTGTGTTTGCCTTTCTGATTTTGCCCTGTAGGTTCTTGCTATTTCCTGGTATGCTTCCTTGGTGACCTGCCCATTCTTCCATTGCCTGTATGTTTTCTTTTTGTATCTGAAGCATTTTAGAAGCTCCTTGTGCAGCTGCCTTGATCTCCTGCCATTCTTCTTATGCTTCTATTGTGTCAGAACAGTTTCTTGTCAGGCTTCCAATACTGTGCCCTTTAGAAGCTCCCAGTCTTTCGGGGCACCTTTATCTTTCAATATCTTCTCCCATGACATCATGTTGATTATCTCCTTGAGTCAGATGAAATCTGCCTTTTTGAAATCTAGGGACACCTATACATGTGCAAGGAGGCCTCTTCGATGCACTGTAATTACAGAACATTGGATCAGACTCAATTAATCAATTGAATCTGCTGGAGCATTGTAATTACTGCACTCCAGAAGACTCAACGTCATGTATCAGTGTCCCCATGCTGAAAAATGGCATCAGGAGTGCTTCAACTAAAGCTCGTTCAAGCTTTAGTTAAAGTGGCCCTGCTGCCATTTTTCAGTGCAGGGACAGTAATACATGTGACGCTCCAGGCATTTTAATTAGAGTGGCTCTGCTTAAAGTGCCGCCCCGGCTTCGCCCCCCCCGCCCCAACACACACACTCTCCTGGAGCACATCTATAAATGCCCTAGCTTCCTAATTTTGCTGATCTCATGCTTTTCCTGTCTGAGGATCCTAAATTATGTCATATCATGATTGCTCCCTACCAAGTTACTCAAGGTCCATCACATTCACATCCTCCATCAATTCTTCCCTATTGGTTAGGGCAAGATCCAAGATAGATGATCCCCTAGTTGTATCCTCCACTTTCTGGAAAGTTAGGAACTGGCTTGACGTTTTATGTTTGGCTGCATTGTTCTTCCAGCAGATATCCAGAAAGTTGAAGCCTCCCATCAGTATCATCCCATATTGCTTTTGGATACATTTTTCACTTGCCTTAAGAGTGCCTTATCCACCTCCTCTTCCTCATTTGTGGCATTATAATTAAATACCCACCATTATATTCATGCCACATCTTTCATTTTCACCAGAATTCTGTTTTGCTGTCTTCTTCCTCCTGAACCAGGGAGCCAAGTATATGTGTTTTTGACTTACAAGGCAGCAACACCACTTTTTCTCCCAGTCCTGTCCAACCCTCAATGTTGACATTCCAGGGAGAAAAGCTGTCCTACCAGAGATCTGTGATGCCAATCAGAACTGTTATAGGGCACCTTCCTGGTCCATTGCAGGACTCCACCACCCTTCAAGCTCTGCCCATGCCCAACCAATTCACATTTCAGAGATCTGTCTTTCTGGTGGCTGTGAACCCATCACCCAGCTTGCAGCTTCAGCAGGTTTGTTCTGCCAACAGCTCTTTCTAGAATCTCAATAAGGAAACAGTCTATTCCTGCATCACCAAATTAACATGGAGCAGTGCCCTCAATAGTCCCTAGGGGGCATCTGCCACCCCTGGACCCCCAATGTCTCTCACTCCTCCTGCAGTCCCTCAGGGTGGCAGAGCTTCAAAAAGAGGGTCTCCTTAACCCCATTCCCACCAGCTGCCCAGCTCCTCCTGCCTTACCACCATCATCCAGCTACCTTGTGGCTGTGTTGCCCACACTGCCATGAATCCAAGTCATTTAAGTCTATATGGTTCTACGCCTCTGTGTGTAGACTCCACTCTGTTGCCCAGATGTCACTTCTCCAGGGGTGTGGCAGTCTCCTCTGATATTAGCTCTTTTATAAGTCCTTTTAGCCATCTGGACCACTCAGAGATGTCTCCTGCACCACCAGTGTCAGATGACTTTGAAACAGTCCACTGCAGGATGATGTTATCTGGCTGCGCTGTGGGCTGCACGCCCATCTCCGGTAAGTATTCACCGCATTTCTTCTCCCAAACAAGGGCCAGTATTGGCCCCCTGTTACAAGATCATAGTTCTCATCACAGGCTGCTGCTTCTAGCTCATTTTGTTTATTCCCCATACCTGTATGGGGGAATACCTTGCATTTGTATACATGCATCAGATGTATTTTGCATTTTAACCTACTCACTTCCTTTTTGTACTACTTGTTGCATTCCTGTAGCTCTCTGACCCTTAAATTGCTTGTTTGAGTCTTTCTTCTCTGGATCCTATGCTCTGTTGCTGGATGACTTTGATCATCAAGAGGGATGTGGATAACCTCGAGGGATGTGGATAACCTGGAGAGGGTCCAGAGAAGGGCCATTCATATGGTTAAGGGCTTGCAGTCCAAGCCCTATGAGGAGAGACTAGGACACCTAGACCTCTTCAGCCTCCACAAGAGAAGGTTGAGAGGCGACCTTGTGGCTGCCTATAAGTTCATCACGGGGGCACAGAAGGGAATTGGGGAGGGTTTTAGCTCATTAGCCCAGGTAAGAACAAGCTACTAGGACCCAAAATACACGGAGGGCAATAAGGAAAAAGCTCTCTCCCCATTGGGAAAGTAATACTAGCCCTAAAAGCCAGAGTCCTTTGTAGTTTAAGGAAGTACATAGGTTGGGTACTGTAGCTTATTAGAACTCAACTTAGATAGGCATCTAGCTGGGGTCATCTAGACCCAGCACTATTTCCTGCCTATGCAGGGGGTCGGACTCGACGATCTATTGAGGTCCCTTCCGACCCTAACATCTATGAATCTATGAATCATCCCCTATGGAACCTAATTTAAAGCCCTCCTTACTAGGTTGGCCAGACAATGCCCAAAGATGCTTTTCCCTATTCTCATCAGATGGATCCCTTCTCTTGATAGCAGTCTTCCTCTGAAGAACGTCTACCCACTGTTGAAGAAGCTGAAGCTTTCATATTGATACTACCATCTCCGGCCCACAGTTACTTCCAGGATATGATGGTCTCTGCCAGTATTCTTGCCTTCCATGGGAGGTATCAGGGAGAACACCACTTGAGTGCTGTATTATTTAATCCTCATACTAAGCGCCTCAGTCACCTCTGATCTGCTCAGTGTCATTCCTGGTAGTATTGTTGGTGCCTACATGGACAAACAGGAAGGGGTAGAGGTCCAAAAGATGGATAATCTTTAGTAGACTACCACCTAATCTACCAAAGGCTACTGTACACAAGCAAAGTGCTAAACATATAATGACATAAACTACAAGTAAGATCAGTTGTAACAACAAGAATTTTCATATTGATTTGGAGTGGGATGTGGAGCCTTACAGCAGTGTTAGTGATGTTGTAGCCATGATGGTCAAGGAATTATGCGAGGGGCAAAGATTTTTGGTTGATATCATTTATTGGACCAAGTGTATAGTCTGAATAAAGTTAGACAAGGTTTTGAAGGCAAAGCATTTTTCATCAGGTCTCTTAACTTTTTATGTAACAAACTTCAAATATGAGGCTGAAGAATCATTATCTTCTATCAGTCTGACCTTTAGCAGCAGACATCGTCCCTCAGTGTTTTTTCAGCAGTTTGACAGAAGTGATACTTTTTTTTTTTTTTTTTAGTTCTTTCCTTTAAACTCCCATCTGACAGTAATTTTCTTTTTCTGGCCAACCCAAATGGGGATCCCCAGTTACTCTCTGTGCATTTCTTAATCTGTCCCCAAATGATCAAACCTCACACCATCTGCAGGGTAGGCAATATATGATATTATTTCCACTTTACCAATGAGGAGACGGAGGCAAAAAAAATAATAAAATGTTTTTGTCCATGTAAATTAATGCCAGATCTAAGATTAGGACCTCAGACTTCTTAGATGACTTTCTTACATTTAGGTACTGCATCTCTTTCACTGTGAAGTACAAGATACAGGGGCTTTTTTTGATGTATTGAAATAAAGTTTTGAGTAGTATTTTATTGCTCAACATATTTGATCTATTGCTGAGTTAAGTTAACAAATGCATGAAGGAGAGAAAAGTATATTGTTGTTTTTTTTTTCTATCTGAAAATGAATTATAACAAACATAAGCCTTGATGCTTTTGAAATAAAGAAATGCAATATTTGTTATAGCACTACTTATTCTTGTTAAAAGATAACCAGCACAGCACAATAAAATATTGTAATAGAAACAGCTGGGAAAGCCTTGATATCCACTTAAATAAGATGTTTCATCAGTCTTTTCTCTCATCATTACATCATGTGCATGAAGCATATTGACAGAAATCTATCCTTATGATAGGATACAGATGAAATTCTTTCTTATTTTGTTGTGTACAGAACAGCCAAGTGATTTGACATTTTGTTCCTTGTGAACTTGGCAAACAGAGCTGTATTGCTCATATAGTAGAACAGCTAATATTTGGACATCTTTTTCCTCTTGTCCTTTCTTCCATTTGAAGGATAGTTAAACAACAAACTGCTAGTAGTTTTCCCAATGCCCCCTCCCCCACAAAAAAACAACTTAGCCTAGAGCAGGGGCAGGCAATTATTTTGGGCAAAGGGCCGCTTACTGAGTTTTGGCAAGCCATCAAGGGCTGCATAACAGGCAGCCCAGGGCAGATGAATATTAATTTTCAAATTTTTAGGGGTCTTGCGGGATGGATAGAATGGCCTGGCAGGCTGCATCCAGCCCCCAGGCTGCATTTTGCCCACCCCTGGCCTAGAGAGTACTTTTGAATATATCCTTACCCAACCACCAAAATTTTGTATGTTCAGAGTTTACCTACAGGTTCCATATTTTTATAATGTTGAAAACTAGCATAAAGAGTATTTGTAAGAGGGAAATATAGCTCTTGAAAATGGAAATACTTTCTGTGCAACTTGTGAGAGTCTAAAATTATCTGACTATACTTTGTGTAAATGATTTTATTCAGATCACAGACACCTAGTCTCTTAGAGGTATTTTACATTGGTATCAGCAGTGCTATCCAAGACCCCTACTAGACATTCAGGAAAATACGCAATGGGATCTGATGCACAATCCAAACAATTATGCTTCTTGCCATGCCACATGCAGGGTTGAGCATCAGATGCATCACACCCTATTGCTGACACAGGGGGAACCCAGGGTCATGTGGTTGGGACCCCCCTCGACTGATAGAGCTCCCAGCCACAGAAGCAGACCACATGCTGTTGCAGCTGGGAGCCCCATCAGCTGATTCAGCCTCCTAGTCATGGGGGCCAAGGGTGGGAACCCGCATCAAATGGGGCTGCCAGCTGTGGGGGTGCATTATGTACTCCTATGGCTAAAAACCCTATCAACTGATCTGGGCTCCCAGCTGCAAGAGCACATGATTACGCCCCTGCAGCTGGTCACCCCATTAGATGCAGACTCCCAGTCTCAGGGGCACATGGTGCACCTTGATGGCTGAGAGCACCATCAGCTGATGGGGCTCCTAGCCACAGGGGCATGCTTGGCCACATGTTCAATTAATGGTGTGATAGGAATCAGCCATAAAATTCTTATACAATTTTTGTGGAATAACATTGTGACTTATTCCTCATTCTATGATGCCATTGATTGCTCTAATATGTGTCTGGTTAATCACATCTTAAGTGTAATGTGTGACAGCAGCCTAAGGTTCTTAATTCATTCTAATCATGCTTATGTAATCTAGTGGCCAGTATGTACTAAACCTTTCTCATAATGTCTAGTCCACAAAAGATATGAATGTTACAACCCATGGCAGAAGAGTTCAGGATGGAGACAATTATGATTTTAGCTTTGGAGGGCCATGTTTCAGTCTCTGGCTTTTTGGCCAATGTTTTAGCAAATGCTGTTACATCATTGTGATGTCTACACTAGGCAGTCAACCTCTGTCAACTACTTCTTAAAATATTATGATCTTTCAATTAGAAGGGTATGTAAACTGTATGTTGTTCACCTATTGTTAGCATTGAAGGACTTCAAAGCTGCTTTTTCTTCAATATGCAATATGGATGTCTCAGGAGTTACAGAAAATCAATTTAAAAAAGAAATGAATTGCATGGGGTGGAGCTTGAATGGGATAAGTTTAAATTAAGGGAAGACTTTAGGGGTTTAGGTTGTAGCCGTGTTGGTCTAAGGATATAGGCAGACAAGGTTCCTTGGGTGAATTTGATATCTTTTATTAGACCAACCCAAATGGTTGGAGAATAGTTATTAAGCAAGCTTTCGGGTTCAAAAACCCTTCGTCAGGCTAGGGAAGCTGCAGCAGTGGGTGTGTGCTCTTCCTGGATGGAATGAAAAGTAAAGAAGCCAGAGGCTGGGCTGGACTGGGGAGTCAGTTGCCAGGCAGATTGTAATGTATCAAAAATCCAATGTCTATGTTTAGTCCCTGATCTCTAGTATCCAGCAGGTTGATGAAATGGAGCTCATAGGCTCGTCTCTGGGATGTGTTGTGTAAATTTCCCTTGAGGATCAGGACTGAGAGATTGGAGAGAGAGTGGCCCTCCTGTGAGAAATGTGCCCCCACCGGTAATTGGGTGTTTCTGTCTTTGATGGATTTCCGGTGTGCATTCATTCTGGTGCACAGTTGTTGTCTGGTCTCTCCTACATATCTTCCATCAGGGCATTTGGTGCATTGGATGAGGTATACTACATTCCTGGAGGTGCAGCTGTAAGATCCTGGGATGCTGATGGCTCTGTTGTGGGGTGTAGTAATAGTGGGGGTGGTGGAGATGTGGGGGCAGGTTTTGCATTTCTTGTCATGGCACGGTCTGGATCCTTTTGGTGTGTTCTGGGGTTGAGGAAGTTTGCTTCTGGTGATGAGGTTGGCGAGGTTCGGTGCTTGTCTGAAGGCTAGGATGGGTGGCTCTGGGAAGATCTTTTTAAGAATAGGGTCTTTTTCTAATATGGGAAGACTTTAGGGCATTTGAACAACCATAATTTTGCCAATAGAAAATAAAGCAGCAGAGCTCTGCAGACTTTTCAGCTTCTCAGGAATCGCCATTTTCCAGTTGTGATGGGAAGGATTCTTAGTGGGTAGAAACTGATCTGTTTATGGACTTCAATAAAATTCTGCCCATTCACATAAGCTGAGAATCTGGCCCTACATTTGCTTTGTTGAAACAGTTGTTGCTTTTGAAAGAACTGGTTTTCCTCACTCCTACCAAAAAAAGTTGGTTGTGTTTCATATTGGTTGGATTCTTATGACTTTTTTCATTATAATACCCCTGAAGATACTCTGTTATCAGAATGAAATTGTGTTCTACAGCCAACAAATTAAATCATGAGGAGGAAACACCAATTTAAAGAAGTCTTGTCAAGGAAATGTGAAGGCTGCATAACCTATGCTGATTTTGCCTCTAATAAGTAAACCAATATGATTTCTTTTATTGTGGTATCCAGTAAATGTTTTATGGACATAATGCAGTCTTTATACTGTTTTCTATTTCTTAATTTGTTTTTATTTTAACCCCTTAGAGATGTGAACAGAGGCAAACACACCCCATTCCTTGTCATTTGTCTGGCCATCTGGAAAATGCTAATGTTCTAACTAGAATTAAGACTATATTATAGATGCTCATATATTTATTTTATTGCCTATCACTTGTCAATGGTACAGCTGAAAAAGTGAATACAAGATGTTTGCTATAGCAGCACTTGTGAAGTTTTCAAAATTAAAATAGCAGTCTTGGCAACCGTCTTTTCCAGAAAACTATTTTAAGAATGAGCTACTGAGTGATAATTAGATATTGAAATGTACCCAGTTTCACATTTCAGTGCTCCTTTCCAATTAGAATGGCATTAGAGTGAAAGTGTAGCTATATAATTGTATGAAGAATAGATCTAATTTTCTCAATGTCACTGCAATATCACCTTTCAGTAGTAAAGGCACTGAATGATTACGCATATCATTTAGTAATTGTATTTTGTCCATTTCATGGGGAAAGCTGACTTTTTTTTTAAGTGGACATGTGATTAGATTTTAAATGAACACATAGCACGGAGAGCACACTCCATACCAGTGTTTCGGTGTTACTGATTGTTTTCACATCTTAAAAGAACACAGCATAGCATCTTTTAATAGTCAACAGTCACAAGCAGGGTACATCTTATCTGTCTCTTTAACAGTTGAAAAAGATCCCTCTTCACACAACAGTGGGAAACTCTGCACCTTGAGTTGAGATAGAGGTCTTTACAGTAGTTTCTTTCTCTGCTACTGGATGTAACTACAAAATGAGCTCTGGTATGGGTTCAGGATTAAACAGTCCAATTAGCTTTTGCTCAATGCCAAGCATTGAGTGCTGCATATTATATGCATCTTTCCTTCCCAGACCCTATCATTCTATCTTGCTACAGAGCAAAGCAAAACAGGTAATCTCTATGAAAAATTAGTGTGGTGTTTAAATTCGTCTAACCAAATGTTACCTGAAAAATTACTTAAGTTATGATTGAAAATGTATATAAGCAATCTGCCTTTAAATGACAGCCATGAGAAGTAGTAGTTATGACTCGGACCTGGAGGAAGTTATTGAACAGTTGAACAGTTTAATTGAACACTATCAGTTTTAATAAATACAAAGTTTTGGCATGAAGTTGAAACTACATAATCATGCTAACCACAGGCACATTGACAGACTAACTCTGATGGATCAGGTTTGTTTGGGGTATTCTCAGGACTTGGAAATGTGGGCATCTGTCACATTGATGAGCAATTCAGAAGAATCCTGATTCATTTATTATAATTTACCTGTGGGATCCCGCTTATCATAGCAGCTCCTTTTAAGATTAACTTGTGTCTGTGCTTCCAGGAAATAATTTTGCTTTTTGTTGGGTTTTTTTTTGTTACTCTGCCTTCATCTAACACTGAACACTTGTCTGATATATTTGTTAGCTGCTGAAGGCAGGGGCAATCACAAATTATACTGCCTGTATGCTTAGCATCTAGAACAACAGCAGCCTAACTTGGTTGTGGCCAAAAAGTATTTCTTTATTATTAATTTGTGTGTTCTCATTTTGGTAGCATATGAGACAAGATACCCTGCCCATTTAAAAATGCATTTCCAAATTTTACCAATTTTATCTCTTACTTGAAATCTCCTTTGTAATTGTTCCTTTCTATGAAAAGTATACAGGCCTTTACTCATTGGTACTTTGATATCACACAACTAATTTTAAGCTGTGGAAAAATTAATTGCAAAGATTTACAGTTTCAATCAGAGAGCTGTAAAAGTGCAATAAAAGTTTTTGAGGGACTTACTATGCATAGCATG
>NW_005842913.1:325043-328346 GCF_000455745.1 Alligator sinensis | reverse complement strand
TCTTTCCCTTCCTTTTCTACTTCTAAAGAATATTATAGATTTTGAAAAATCTCTTGTTATAATGTAATTATAAATGAAATAAACTAGGATGATTCAGAGGGACCTTTTTGGTGTTTTGAGTAAATAATATGAATTAAAGAAACCCCTATGTCCATATTTATTGAGAAGCTGAACTACTTCTAAAGGAAATTGTTCTTACCTCTGGGGTAATAATTATGCATTAACTTAATCAAAATTTAAAAAAAAAGAAAGGAAAAAGAACATTAAATACGTGATGGTTGTAATGTGTAACTTACAGCAGCCAGGGATTTCAAAGTTAGTACTGAAGCTCCATATTTAACTACTGCTTTTTTACTGCTGATTTTTTTTCCCCTCCGTTTCCTCTTTATACAATGGTAGTTTAAGGCAGAGTTATAACTGAAATTTCTACTTTTCCTACTGTTTACTGATGCTTTTTCTTATTTAATTAGTCTATTTTTTATCATCATTACTGTAAGGAAGAATTTAACTTGCAAGGTTTGTGTAATGTAAGAAACAGGAAACAACAGCAGAATTTTCAATTTATCCATGTTTTGTTTGCCTTTTGCATACTGAGAAATAAAGCATTTACACAGAAAAAATATGTTCAAAGGCTGTTAGAATTTCCAGAGGAAAATATTTTGATCAGTGGAAGTTTTCCACCCTGGCCTTATAGGAAATCTTAACATTTCTTTTTTTTTTTTGCCAAATCCATATTAAATGCCAAATAGTTACATAAATAATTTTTGCAACAGCTCAGAAATACAAAAGATGACCTTTTAAAGATTGCTTTTGTTTTCAGGAATACAGCTTCGGTTTGTTTCAGTCGATAGAACCCTGGTACTCCCAGCAGCATTTGATTCTTTGGAAATGCGCTGTTAGAAGCAAGGACTTCAAAGTGTGTCATTGTACCACTGCCAAAAGTAATTCCTGTACTTATCATTCTGGACATCCTTGAACTTAGTAGCAAAATGCACAGATGGCCAGTGAAGGGATGGACTGACTTGAACAAATTAAAACCATTTAGAGAATCTGTGACAATTCAGTTCTTATTTTTGTTTCTTTCAGGGCTATATTTTTTGCCATTTGTGATGGAAATTTGGAATGTAACTAGACTGAAAGATCCAGACTGATGTATATTGGGGCCACCAGAGCAATGGAGTGTTGAGCACAAAAGTTGCCCTTTACGTAACAAGGGATTTTCACAGAGAAAACTTAGGTGGGGATGTGTTATCATGCTCTGCACACCGCTCTTGATTTGTTTGCCAGAGTTAATTTGGGCTTGAAAATTCTATTCATCAGTATTTCCCCCAGTGGAGCCCAGCCAATGTGCTTTACCTTAATGTATTCTAAACATCTGCATTCAGATAATTTATTCATAGGCTGAAATCTCTAATCCCAGTTTGGGGTGGGGAAATGTTTACTTGGTCACTTACACTCTGTTAATCTGGGACAGTAACAGGCAGGTCGCACAACATTGTCCTTTTTCATACAACTTTGTGAACAATGGGTTGTTAGTCATTTTATCAAAGAGCCAGGGGTAGCAGTCTGTGTGGATGTATTGAGAATCAGCTAATGGACAGAAAGTACCTGCTCCGACACATTAATTCCCTTCCCTGTCAGCCTGCATCATTGTAGAGTGTTCATGATGGGAAGCAAGGTCCCATCACACCATGGCACCTGCTGCTTTTCCATCTGCCGAGCGCAATAGCTTCTTTGATTGCCCATTTTTCAGCCTAATGGCTTTATTCCTTTTCTCTTTGTAAAGTTTTAACATTTTTTATTGTTATTTCAATAGTCATAGGGGTTTTTTGTTTGTTTTTTTTTAAATATTCCCTCTTCTCTTGTGAGCACACAAAGGCATTGATAAAAGAATAACATAAATGATATTTCCAACCTGTGCCTAAATTCAGATTGCCCCAAGTGTTGTGTTTCACAATTTATTCTGATAAAGTTGTCATGGTGATAATGTCTCCTGAGAATAAAAGTGCCATGTGCCTGGCTGATTACAGGAAATAGCTCAGATGGTACATAAACTGGTAAATATTGAACCCATGGGCAGTAATGCTGCCCATATTTTCTCTCATTTATTTATTTATTTATTTATTGTAGCTCTGGTCAGCTTGATTATTGATAGCATGTGACAATTCATATTTTGCTTTCTATACACTTGGATTTGCATTTTTTTTTAAAGCTAACAGAATAGTGGTTGGCTGTGTTCCTGAAATGGCCTTTGAATTCCGTCTAAAGCTGTTGATTTGGCTGGATTAGTCAAAGCAGCATATCATTATTACATATTGAACATCTGTCAAAAATAGAACTTGCAATTAACAGATATATCCTCTGCAACTTGCAATTTTAGATTTTGTATGAGAGAAGAACCTTCACAAATCCTGACAAATGCTGACTTCATTCATTTGAAATCTAAAACTAACAGCTACACTTTTAAATATGATTCTCTTCTATCAATGAGGAATATCAAACAACCTATCTCCCACATTCCCAATGCTGATCAGTTTAAAATAAAAGTGCATTAGCAAACGTCTTAAGGTTGCAGAAGTAAGTACTCAAGGCTGCATACATAGTATTGGACTCGATCCATGTGCATATATTACAATTCTGCCATTACTTAAATACAGTGTATTTCCTAGACTTATTTCTGTATTTCTTAAATACAGTTTTACACCATGCAGAATAATTTGTTGCATCTTCATTTCAGTAGGTTGTCCATTCCTGTACACTTTCCAGTGATCTATATATGCCAGCAGGTTACTTTTCATAGTGACTCAGTGTTGCTACATGCCATTCCAACATATTGAGTAGGAGATGCTCCATTATTTTTGAATAAATACGTTTAATGATTTTTTTGTGGATGGTACTTGAAACTACAAACTGCTGTGGATATCCATACTATATGGGACCACTTGGGAATGGGCTGGCCTGCCCCTGAGGAAATGCAGGGAGGTGACAGAAGGGTGGCTGGATGTGCTGGCAGCCAGAAAAGGAGGTGGGGACAGTGCATGGGACTCTGGAAGCCCTGGGAATCGGGGAAGAGTTGGATCTGACTGACTGCTATGTTTGAGCTGAGGCATTCTGGCTGGCTGGCCGCAGGGGGCGCTGCCACTGTAAAGGTAAAGACTGGAGCCCGCCACAGCTCAGGGGCTGCTCAACCTGCCAGCAGCTTGCCCCAGCCACAGGGTGAGGCAAGCAGGCTCTGCCAGAAGCATAGTTTCATAGTAGCTAGGGTCAGGAGGGACCTGAACAGATCATCTAGCCTGACCGCCT
>NW_005842913.1:321740-322799 GCF_000455745.1 Alligator sinensis | reverse complement strand
ACAGTGTCAAAGGCCTTCTTAAAGTCTAGAAAGACTATGTCCACAGCGACACCATCATCCAAGGATTTAGTTACTTGGTCGTAAAAGGCAATCAGGTTGGTCTGGCAGGACCTGCCTTTGATGAACCCATGCCAATTGCCCCTGAGCATGATCCCCCCTGCAGGCCCCCCACAGATATGCTCCTTGATGAGTCTCTCCGAGATCTTCCCGAGCACTGAGGTGAGGCTTACAGGCCTATAATTACTTGGGTCCTCCTTACTCCCCTTCTTAAAAATAGGGACCACATTAGCCAGTTTCCAATCCCCCAGCACCTGGCCAGATGACCACGAATGTTCATATAGCCGGGCCAAAGGCTCCGCGATGACCCCTGCCGGCTCCCTCAACACCCTTGGGTGGAGGGCATCTGGACCTGCAGATTTAAAAATGTCTCGCCCTTCTAGAAGATCCCTAACTACAGCTGCACTGACTGAAGGCTTGATAGAGCTATCCCCAAGATTGTCCCTACCTCTGGTAGGTGGGATATCCCAGATCCTTTTCAGGAAAACAGAGGCAAAGAAACTGTTAAAAATATCAGCTTCCTTGTCTGGTGTGGCCACCAGATTACCGTTTGTGTCTTGCAGGGGCCCTACATTGCCTGGTGCCCTCTTCTTGCTCCCAATGTACTTGAAAAAGGACTTTTTGTTGTCCTTAATCCTGGACACTAGCCTGAGCTCCATGTCTGCCTTGGCCTTCCTAATAGCCCTCCTACACTCCCGGGCCAAGGAGGAGTACTTCTCCTTAGTGATAGTTCCTCCCTTCCACTGGTTGTACGCCTCCCTTTTAGTCCTCAGCTTTGGGTCTGTCTAATATAAGTGCTATAGGGCTTGGGTCATCAATGCAATGTCTTTTCCTCTCTGTTAGTGGGCTAGGGAGGTACAAAAATTACCTCCTTCACCCCTCCCTGACATTATATTTTCACCTGCCAAGTCTTTGATGTTTATGATAAGATTCAGCGAGAGGTTCTTACCAAGGGAAGAAAAAAACAACACTGTTCTGGACGACCCAGCTGGATGGAATTTA
>NW_005842913.1:304732-321730 GCF_000455745.1 Alligator sinensis | reverse complement strand
CCCTACACCCTGTCCTGACCACACCTGAGTTAATAAATCATAAAAAACCTACACCAAATGCAGCAACTTCAGATGTTATTTCTTCCCTGGGCAAAGCTGTCCTGATCTCAGCCCTGTGACCTTAAAGGAGTCCATGTCACAACCCCTCTACCTGGCCATACTCAGAACAAGCTTCCCAGTCTGATCATAAGCCTCCAGAAACAAAGTAAAGGCAAAGAAAAAAGTTCCTTCCGATGAGATAAAAAAAGCCTGAGTAAAAAACCCACCTGACTAAAGAAAAAACCTTTCAGGCTGTAATGAACAGTTCTTAAGGATTAGTCTAGCCCTTCTTGAAGGCTGAGCTCTCCAGCTCTTTCCCATTCACCTCTCCCCCACCTACTTTGGGAGACAGGTTCCTGCTCAGCTGGATCCCACCACTCCAAACTCCCACAGCAGCACTTGCTTTGTCAGGGATCCTCCAATCTCTGTTCACCCTCTTCCCAGTGCTTGTATCCAGCCTTACTCTTGGCTGATCAGCATCAGGACGGTAGCTTCCCTATGTCTCTGGCTTCCAGACTCTGGGTTATCCCATGGGCTGCCCCTTTCTGGGGCTGGAAGTGCTTGGCATGGTGCATCCTGGGCCAATCCAGAGTGAACTCTCACTCTGGAAATGTGGATTCCTGCCATGCATGCCAGCGGCAATCCTCCGGTCTCTTGAGGTAAGTACGAGGAGGGGGTTCACCCTGTTTCTTAGGGATTCTCCTGATTTGCTTTCTTACCATGACACATCCCACCCTTCAAGACACCCTTAGGTGCTGTTTGGTAATCACCTGAGATGTCTGGTTTTTTTCTCTGCAGCTCCACCTTGCATTACCTGATCAATTCTCTCTTCTGTCTCTTGATGACACCAGGACAGGAAATCCGCTACCATGTTTGTTCTACCAGGCCTGTATTCAATAGAAAATTGGAATGGCTGCATAGCTAACACCATCTCATAATGTGAGAATTGTCCATTTTAGCTGATTGGAGCCACTTTAATGGGGCATGATCCATGATTAACTTAAATTCTGTACCTAGCAAGTAGTATCAAAATATTCAATGTCCCATCTGAGGGCCAGACACTCTCGTTCAATGGTGGCATACCTTTTTCATGGTTGTTCAACTTTCTACTTGTATAAGCCAGTGGCCTTTCAATCCTTCCTATAGATTGGGATAGAACCACCCCCATAGCCTCTCCTGATGCATCTGCCTGTAAAACAAAAGGCAGTGAGAAATCAGGTGTATGACAAAACTGCTTTTACTGTTTCAAATGCTTCTTCTCACTTCTTGTCCCAAATTATGGGGCCATTTCCTCCTCTCCTAATAGTATTATAGAAACATAGTATCTTAGAATCATAGAAGTAGGGTCGGAAGGGACCTTGTAGATCTTCAAGTCCAACCCCCTGCCTGGACAGGAGGCAAACTGGGCTCAAATGACCCCAGCCAGGTAGGCATCAAGCCGCTTCTTAAAGAGCCCCAGGGTAGGAGCCAGCACCACTTCCCTTGGAAGTTGGTTCCAGATCCTAGCCACCCTAACTGTGAAGTAGTTTCTACGGATGTCTAATCTAAACCTACTGTCCAACAACTTGTGGCCGTTATTCCTTGTTATCCTGAGGGGCACTAGGGGAAACAAGGTCTCCCCCAAACCCTTCTGGTCCCCGCTAGTGAGTTTATAGATGGTCACAAGGTCCCCCCTCAGCCTTCTCTTCTGAAGGCTGAACAGGTTCAGTTCCAGTAGCCTCTCATTGTAGGGTCTGCCCTGCTGTGCCTGGATCATGTAGGTGGCCCTCCTCTGGACCCTCTCAATGTTGTCCACATCCCTCTTGAAGTGGGGTGCCCAGAACTGGACACAGTCCTCAAGCTGTGGCCTGACCAGTGTCACGTAGAGGGGGAGGATCACCTCTTTGGAGATAGCCCCACCCCCTTCCACCGTGTGTACGCCGCCTTTTTGACAACCAGGCATTCCCGGATGTCCTTGGTGAGCCAGGGGGGCTTTTGGGCACTCTTGTCCCCCTTGCTTCTTGTTGGGATCGTCACCCCTTGGGCCCTGAGTATTGTCTCCTTAAGGAACAACCACTCATCTTGGGCACTGAGTTCCCCTGCCCTGGAGAACCCCAGCGCCTCTCCCACCAATCTCCTCAACTCGTTGAAGTTGGCCCTCTTGAAGGCTAGGGCTACCGCCTTGCTGCAGGCCCTTGTCACCCTGCGCTGGATGATGAATTCCAGCAAGTGATGATCGCTATCACCCAGGTGGTCAAGGACCTAGAGCCCCCTTACCAGATCATCACCTGTGGCTAGGACCAGGTCCAACAGGGCATTTCCTCTGGTGGGACTGTGCACCTCCTGGGTTAAGTGGAGGTCCTGTATCTTGCCCAGGAACCTCCTGGAATGATCCAACCTGGCTGACTGCTCCTCCCAGCAGATGTCCGGGTAATTTAGATCACCCATGATAACTACATCCCTTGCCTTAAGTGCCTCTGCAAGCTGGCCTGAAAATTCCCGGTCCAGCTCCTCCCCTTGGTTGGGGGGGTCTGTAGTAGACACCCACCGTTAAATCTCTCTCCCCACGACCCCCTTGTATCTTGACCCAGAGCACTTCAGTTTGCCCCTCCTCCGACCCCATTTTGCTGGCCGAGGATGTGTATTGCTCCTTGACATAGAGCACCACACCTCCTCCCTTCCTTCCTTCTCTATCCCGCCTGTAGAGCCTATAGCCCCCAATGCTAACTGCCCGGTCGTGGGATGGATCCCACCACGTTTCTGTAAGCCCTACTATGTCTGGGTTTGAACTGGCTATTCTGAGGGCGAGTTCCTCCTGTTTGTTCCCCAGTATCAGTAAGGGGGTTTGTAATCTCTGCAAAATGCAGAATGAATCTACAATAGTAACTGGCCAATCCCATAAATTATCTCATTTGTCTTTTACTCCGCAGAGGAGGGTAATCCCTTATATCTTGTACTTTATCTGCCTGTGGTCTTATCTGGCCTTGTCCCACTGAGAATCCCAAATATTGTGTTTCAGCCTGACCCAGTGCACATTTCTTTGGGTTAGCTGTCAATCCAACTTGTCAAAGCTCCTGTAGTACTGCTCATATTGTCCATATGTTTTGTTTCCACCCCTCTGTATAAACCACTATGTCATCGATATATGTTGCTATGTAATTTTGGTGTGGAGCCAGTAACCTATCCATAAATCATTTGAACACGTCTGCTGCTCCATTCAAACCAAAGGGCATTCTCTTAAATTCATATAAGCTATAAGCCCCAAGGGGTTCCAAAGGCTGTTTTTGCTTGATCTTCTGCCCTCAAAGGAATTTGCTAATAACCCTTGGCTAGGTCACATGTAGAAATAAACTTGGCCCTTCCTATTCCTCCCGTACCTGGGGCATGGGAAAAGCATCAAAGCAGGTTAGAAGGTTTAGCCTCCTAAAGTCTACATACAACCAAACTGTCCACCTGGTTTAGGGACTGCCACTAAAGGGCTTTGCCAGGGGCTGTGGGAGGCCATAATGACTCACTAAAGACATCTGCAAAGTCCTTCACTAGCCTTTTCAGTTGCTTTAACAGCTTTTCAGAGAGCTGAACTGCTAAAATTACCCTATCTTCTGACTGAACAGTCTTATCATTTCTTTCTATGTTGTGACTGACCTACTCCATCTCTGGCAGCTGAGTCACTAACAATCCTTCCCTTTCTCCCCATAACTTTAATAAATTGACATAGTAAATTTGTTTCTGCTTCTTATGTCCTGGCTTAAGAACCTTATAGTCTACAGGGCCCACTTGTCTCACAACTTTGAAAGGGCCGTGCCAACACGTAAATAACTTACTAGTGGAGCTGAGCAGCAGGACTAAAACTCGCTGTCCCACTTGGAAATCTTGTTCCTTAGTCTGCCTATCATACTGCTCCTTCTGATGGTCTTGCACATTCTGCAGATTTCTCTGAGCCACCCTATTGGCCATCTTCAGTCTTTCTCTCAAAGCTATCACATACTGAATGGATCCGGCCCTGTCTTCTCCACCCTCATTGCATCCCTCTCACATGACATCTAGCAAACTCCATGGGGTGTGCCCAAACACCAATTCAAATGGCACATAACTCAGAGAAGCTTGCAGTGCCTCCCAAACCACAAACAGCAATGGGGGTATCAAGAGATCCCACCTTCTTGGGTCCTCTTGGGCACACTGCCTGAGAGATGCATTCCTTAAGATTCCATTAAAATGTTTGACTAACCCATTAGTTTGGGGATGGTAAACTGAAGTTTAAAGGTGTTTACTTTTAGCACTTGACACACACTCCTCAGGACATGAAACATAAAATTATTCCCTTGTTCCGTAACTTTCTCTCTCGGTATTCCTACCCAAGACATCCATTTTATAAGCTCCTCAGCTACCCAAGGTCCTGTAACTGTCCTAGAAGGAATAACATCCAGGTACTGAGTAGCACAGTCAATAAACACAAGTATAAATTGGTACCCACTAGAACTCTTAGGTAATGGGCCCACTACATCTATTGGTATACAAGAAAATGGCTCATCTGCAATGGCACTGTAGGGGTTCTTTTCTAACTTACTTTCTGACACTCTGGACATCCTGCACAGAACTGTTCAACCTCCTCTTACAAACGTGGCCAAAAAAAATTTTACTTGATAAGTGGGCTTCTGTTTTGCCTTTTCCCAAATGGCCACCTGGAGTGTTAGCATGAGCCCAGTGCAATAAGGCAGCCCTGAAAGGTTGTGGGACTAAGACCTGTACAATTTCCTCCCCCTCTCCCCTCTCCTTCCGCATACAGCACAACAACCCATTCCTCACCTTGCAGTGCAACAACATCATGCACAATTCCAGTCTTATTATGTGTTGCTCCCTTTTCATGATTTCAGGCTCACAGATGGCTTAGAAGGTCAGTTCTTGTCTTTGTGCCTCTCTAAACTGGGCTCCACTGGCCAACCCCTCTAATAGTCCAGCTGTATGCTTCTCTTGAGCTTGGATGGTTTCCAGAAGATCATGCACTGCCAGCCACCCCATCCCCAATACCATAGGGTATGGCAAGTATGGTGACACTCCTATTGGTATCATTTCTATTTGGGATTGCTCCTGCATCATATTTTTGTTGCCTTTCTGTTCTACCCTCAATTCTCCTATCAATGGGGAGTTTCTTGAGCTGGTAAAACAGTCTCAGGGTATGTGCCCTGGTTGACCACAATGGAAACAAATTATCCCTGGCTGGGGTACTTACCTACTTTCTCTAGTTTCCCATCTTATTCTCTATCCAGAGTCTTTAGCATTACCGGTGTTCCTCCCTTATGGTTTCTTTCTCATTACAGATCAACCTGAGCAGTATCATAGTCCTCAGCTTGTTGTACAGCTTCTGCTGTCATCTTAGGTCAGTGACACTTTACCCAGTTATGTATGGACTCTTCCAGATCAGCTAAAAATTGCTCCAGTAGAATAAGATCACATATCTCTTCCTTAGACGTTTCAGTAGGCTTCAGCCATTTCTCTACCTGTTAGGCAGACATTAACAGGTCTGCCAGTGTCTGCAGCAGCACCCTGGGTGTACGATTTTCCTTTTTTTTCATACAAAATAACTGTCAGTCTCGCTCTGGGGTAATGTGCAGCTGTTAGAAAAATTCTGTCTATATTTTTTCATAATCTAAGGCCTCTTTCTGGGGCATTGACCAGTAGGCTGGTTGGGCCTGTCCCACCAACAGCAGCCCCAACTTGCTGGCCCATTTACTTCTTTTTAGTCCTGTGGCCACTGCTGCCATTTCAAAAGCCTCCAAGAAGGCCACAGAGTCATCTTCTTTAGTCATTTTTCAGACCTTAAAATCTACCATATGTCACTGGGCCCATTTTTGCTGTTAGACAATTTTTTCATCTAATGCTATTTGGTGGGCTGCCTGTTGCTGCTTATGTTGCAGTGTTTGAACCATTAAGCTCAGCATTTGCTGCAGCACCTCTGCTCCACCCATGGCCCTGGGCTGTAAATCCATCCTCCCTTCAGGACTGAGGCCGCAGTTGAAGTTCCAGGCCAATCCACCAAAATGCCTCTGGTCTCCTGAGGTAAGTATGGGGGAAAGGGGTTCGCTCTGTTACCCAGGGATTCTCCTCCTTTTGTTTTCTTTTCTTGGCAAGGCCCCTTGCTGCTTGTTCTTCTAACAGCTTGCTGCAGCTGGCAGGATGCCTGGTGCCACCCAGGAACAGGCTGGCTTGCCCCAGGAGCACCATGGGGGCCTAGCAGGAGGGTGGCTGGGGGCGTTGGTGGCAGCAGAAGGTGGCGGGGTTGGCACACAAGGCTCTGGGAGCCTGGGTGGGCTAATGGGAAAGTTGGTTGCAAGCAGCACACATCCCACTAGCAGCCCGCCGGGTGGCCCCAGGGTGCACTGCTACTGCAAAGGGAAGAACAAAGGCCCCCTGAAGCTCAGGGACCACTTGGCCTGCTGGCAGCTCACCCCCCAGCTGTGAGGGGGGAGGCCAGGCTTCACCAGAAGCAGGATTGGGCCCCTCACCACTTGTGTTTTTAACAGCTTGCTGCAGCTGGCAGGATGCTTGGTGCTGCCCAGGAACAGGCTGGCTTGCCCCAGGGGCACTGTGGAGGGCTGGCAGGAGGGTGGCTGGGGATGAGGACAGAAGCCAGCAGGGACAATGCGTGAGGTACTGGGAACCCGGGCAGGCTTGTGGGGAAGTTGGATCGTGCCCTTGCGAGCTGAAGCAGCACCTGGCCTGCTAGCAGGCTGCCCAGGTGGCCCCAGGGGGTGCTGCTGCTGCAGAGGGAAGGACCAGGGCCCCCTGCAGCTCAGGAGCCACCTGGTCTGCCAGCAGTTCACCCTCCAGCCATGGGCAGGCTCTGGCTCTGACAAAAAAAAAAACAAAACAGATTGGGCCCCATGCCATAACGTGACAGAAAACTGAAATAGTTTAATCCTCAGTGTTTTATCCTATGCCACACCATTTCAATTTAGAGGGCATAGAATAAAACCTTGGGAATGAAACCCTCTTCATGCCGCATTGTTCTCTTTTCATCCAAAAAATGTTATTTTGGGGGTGGGAAGTGGGGCATTAAGGAAGAAAAAAATGAATTCCATAATTTGTAACCATTTGTGTAGATACCACTAGGACACCTTTTTTCTCATATGTTGCAGAGATTTGCAGCATATAGTTCTTCTGTATGCCTTAAGATGCTCACCCCTTGTACATCTTCCTAAAGTCCCAAGCCTCCAGGGAAATGAAATGGGATTTTGTGTGCAATCTGAACTTTTGATCCTAAATTCAAGGTCTATCTACATCTGGGTTTGTGCTTGTTGTTCAAAGTTCCAAAATAGAGCTGGTGGGGATAGAAACCACTGTCATCAAAAAATGCCAGTTCATCAAAACCAAGATGCTTTTCAGATGCTTATCACTTTCACTGCATTTCTATGACTCATAGCAGGCTTCCAGTAGAGGCCTGTGTGGTGGGCTCTCAGGGATCCTTTGAGAGTGCACAGCTCTAGGGCAGCAGTTAGCAGCTGGGACTGATGCCTGTGTCACTGCCACTTTCTGAAGCCGCTTTTTGCTCCTGGGCAGTGGAGTGGGTGCAGCTTCAAGCCAGTGGGGAGCTGGGCCAGGGCTGGGCAGCTGAAAGCTGCTTCCTCACTATGCCACTGCTTTCCGCCCCCTCCTCTCCCCATCCTAGCTGCATTGCAGCTCTCCAGCCACTACAAACTGCACCCATAGCTGAGGATTTAAGGGCTGGGGGAAGTGGTAAGAACACAGACACAGCTTCTGGCTGCCCAGTCCCAGTACGGGCAGAGGCACAGGTAAAGCCTGGTTCTGTGGGCTGGATCCAGTGGCTCTGCAGGCAGGATCTGGCCTGCAAGCTGTATGTTGTCCACCCTTGCTTTAGGGGATATCCACTATGAAGTCAGTCTCTGGGCTAGGAAACCCAGAACTCTCAGATCCAAAGCAGGGAGCCTACAAGCCCAGCTTGATCTTGAGACTTTCAGGCTCCCTGCTGTGGCCTCGGGAGGCTAGTAGACCTAGCTCCCACGTGTTGTGGATCTCACAGCTTCTCAGCTCCGGGGTCTCCATCATTCTGCTGGGGCAGACCAGAGCTGAGCGTAGAATCCTTGCAGTCAACTTCACCTAGGATTTTTTTATGTTTCCTCCCTCCCTCTCTCCCTTCTATTTTTATTCAAAATGTTTGGATTTTCCACAGAACAAAAATTCCAACTTTCAATCAGCAACATTTTGCAAGGCCATACCTAGTCACCTGCAAGTGACTGTTGACTGAATCAAAACAACTTTTATCCATTTTTTAATACTCTGTGCAGAAAAAAAACTATGTCTTTTGAAGTCAGTGGTGAGACTCCCATTGACTTCAATTGGGCTAGCATTTCACCCTGTGTCTGCAAAGGAATGAATGCATTCAGTGCTGAGCTACTGCTCAGGGAGGAAAAAATGAACTGTTCTTGTAAGATATCAAGTTGTTATTAGAAATAAACCTGCAACTTATTATAAAGTCAGAGTGAAAGTACTTTGTCTCTGACACGTCTCCATTTCTTATGGGAACTTGCAGTATATTTAGCTCTTTGACAAGGTTATACATTACACCTACAAAAGAAAAGCAAAGGAAACACTGCACACAGCAGACAAAGCCTAGAATTATCTCTAATGGGTGAAAGACAGCTGTGACCCCTGTACAGTACAGTGATGGAGTTGACAGCTCCTTTCTGTGCTCTCTGATACAATGAGACAGATGGAGAGAAAGGTACTCTCTTGTTTCCCATTCTGTAGAAATCAGTATAGTAGAGGAAGATTCAACCTTGGTAAAAGCAGTATGAGACAATTTCAAGGTGCAGCAAGTAACTAGAAACATTTAAAAATCTTGATTTTTGTTTGTTTTTTACCTGAGTGTCAATGATGACAAAACAGGAACAAGTGAAAGCAAGTGTCTGAGTTCCTGTCATCTTTGTAGGTGCCAAAGTACGTGCTTTTCTTAACTAAGCCTTCCACAAATTTGTTCTGAGGCAGGGAAAAGAAAGTAGGGAGGGGAGAGTGGAAATTAAGTCTGGAGAGCACTGCAAAAAATTCCAATAGCTCCTCCTCCAGGTTTTAACTTGATGGGTCATCAGCAGTCAAGTACTCTTGGTCTCCACTTTCCTTTGAAAGATTCTACTCAAGTCTTAACTAGTAATTGCTGATGAAGGAAACTGAAAAGCCAAATGGCCCAGCCAAGCAAACCATACAGATTATCCTTGATCACAAGGTCTTATGGCCTAAAACTAACCCCACTCACCAGAGCTCAGGATTTTTGCTACCTGCAAAGGTATTCAATTGGATAACTAGCTTAACCGTGGTAATTTAGGACTGGAGGTGCTGAAATCATCAGAAAAGTTTAGTCTAAAAAAATAGCCTAGTCTAAAAAAATAGCAATTACACTTATTTAAAATAGCTTTTCAATAAGTGTATTGTCAAACTGCATATGTACTAATGTATGGTTATGTCACTCATTGGAATCTTTCTGGTTGCCATTCCAGACATAAATGCAGTATTCCTAGCATATTTTGAATTCTAGAACAGATGTCTTTCTTCCCTACAAGGTGCATTTTGATCTTTAGTGGCCTAGCAATAAGGAACACATCCTCAAAGGCAAACCTCAATAGGAAAAGCATTTTTAATTAGAAAGGTAATTACATATCACCTGAGCTGATAAAAAGGCTTTTGCTTCATTATTGAAGCAGGGTGTGTTTGGGAAAGTTCACCTGGCAACAACAGGATCCCTTTTTCCAGGCTGTTTTAAAAATCCTGTGTCCTGTGGGGGCAGTGATCTTAATTAAAACTTGAGAAAAGTACGGCATTTTTCAGCTGCTAATTTACAAAAGTGTGAATAAGTCAAAAGAGGAAGGGGCACTTTTTGGCAAGTGCTGTACATAGATTCTTTCCTTTTTTGTGTCCTTGTGTGACAAAGCATTTAGCAGACTTTGCAGATGTTATTGGAATTTGACGGGCTGCACTATGAGCACTTCTGCTATGGCCTCAAATTTGGAACTTGTGGGCTGTCAGCTGGCCTAAGTGCCTGCACCACCCCAGCCTCTGCTATACATAGACGTTAGGGTTGTGTGAAATGGCACCGTTTCATTTCACCTTGAGCTTCGAGGTTTCAACAGAACAGCGTTTCATATCAAATTTCATTTTGATTTGAAACAGCTGTTCCATTTTGCTTCATTGAAACAGTGAGGCTGTTTCTACTTTGTTTCAACATTTCGCTTGATCCACCTGGGATGGGAAGTCAGCCCAGTCCCATCCCTGGTGCTAGATCAGGCTTGGGGCAGGAAGTCAGCCTGTCTGGGCTGACTTCCTATCCCCAGTGCTGGATTGGGCTGGGGGCAGAGATGGGAAGTCAGCCCAGGTGGGCTGACTCCCCGTCCCCCACCCAATCTAGCGCCAGGGTGGGATGTCAGTCCAGCTGGAAATGTTTTGAAATGCTTTGACTAACCTCATTTTGTTCTGAGGCTGTTTCAAGGCCCTTTGTTTCATGTTGATTTTGCTGTTTTGACCTTGAAATGAGTCGAAACAGTGTCGAAACAGAATGGCCAGTGGAATTTCGCAGAGCCCTAATAGATGTCTGCCAAAAAGCTGCGCTTAGCAACAGGCTCGTGCTGGGACCCTAGCAGAGACTGCTATGTAGCAGGGACCAGGATATTCCAAGTGGCAAGCTACAGGTCAGTCATGTTTGTGATCATATGCCCCGCCTTTAACTCCCCCACTAATGTGCGCGCACACAGACACACACAGACACACATGCACGCATGCACGCTTTGTTCTCCTGTCATCAAAAAAATGGTGTATAGGTTTGCTGAAAACCAGAGTAGCATGACCATGCTTGTTGTCTGAGTATCATTCTTGGGACTATTTTACCTAGTTCCAATATCCCTCTGCCCATACCCCCATAACCTTTCAGGCTTTCTTGGTGATTCTTTGAAGAGGGCTGAGGCAGTGGGGTTCTTTTTAGTATTTTGATCCTCAATTCATGTCCTTTGCCATCATTCTTTTAGTGTCTCCTACTGATACATACAAACTCAGCCTCAGCCTCAGGCTCAGTGCTGTCTCTGTCTCTTTGTCTGTCTGTCATACACACACACACATACACACAAGGACACACACACACGCATGCTTCAAACATCTGGAGAGTGAGATCGCAATAATGTGTTCACAATACAATGTGATCTTATTCTGAGCAGTTCCTTATATGTCAATACTGTAGCTCCATTTGGCTCCTGCTTCTGGAATTTTTTCACTTGTGTAGATTTTAATGTTTTCTTTTCCCCCTCTTTTTGTAAAACTGATAAAGACCCATTGTTCCTCTAGCCAAATGGATATGAGGGTTGGGGTTAAAAACATTGGTATATGCTTCTGTGAACTCTCTGAATCCTGTAGTTAAAAATCCACATGATTTTATTAGGGCTAGGTTGAGGCAGGATGACTAAGGTCCTAGGTCTCCTGCGGCTGTAATGGTAACCAGAGCAGGAGACATTAGGCAAATGATGATGTTCAGCTCCCTGCTGAGGTGAGTCCCAGATAAATGAAGACCAAGTTCTTGAGAGCCAAAAGCCTGCTGAGATGGAGTATTCAAGAGTAACAGGCTAGGAGTGCTGACCCACACTGGAGCATGGAGCTTGTCCAGACTCAGTATTTTTGGGGGACTCAATATTTTGCTCATTGTGAGCCTTACTTTTCCAAAGCTCACCATTGTATTTTGGAAGTTTAATAGGAGGATTTACAGGCAATTTATAGCTAGTTTTCTAATGGGACACGATGATGTTGGCATTGAAGATCTCCTACAAACCTAATTATTTCCTTTTAACATAATGGATGTAAAAATGCTTGAATGCTTGAAAGAAGCAATAATAAATAGGAAAATTCTCATTAGGCAGGTCACTGTGGTGACAACTGAGTCAGACTGTTATGGCAATGCTATTTATAGTAAATCTCTACTTCTTACAATTATTTAATTAATGCAAACTCTAAATAAATCCACCGACTGCTTGCCTGGATGCCTCCCTTACAAGTTTAACCATCAGGCAAATGAAACCAGATGTGCAGACACCAACAGAGAAACGACTATTGGCACTGCATGTGCCTTCTGGATTATCTTTGACACACGTCAGCTAAAGGCAAATAATAAGGAATTTTGGCACCTATTCTGGAGCTTTGACTGCTTCAAAACCAGGCCATAGAGAGGTTTAGAGTAGAGTCTCACAATAGCAGCATATAGCAGTAGATTCCAAGCTCTTTTTTAAAATCTTGTTCATGGAGTCTTTTTTAAGTACTAATATTGTATTGATCACAAATTTAAAGTTTCACTGGAATATACAAGTTCTTCACTCTTCTGGAAGTCTGTTGATGTTTAAAGTAAATTGCACCACTGTATTGCATTGCTTTGGGATAGTCTGTGTTAAATTCCAAATTCATCTCCAGGCTTTGAACTGAAATTTTGTAGAGTACTCTGAAATGTCTGTACTACTGGTATTTTAATTTGTTAACATTCAGTTCTCTCAAGTAGGCATTTTTTTCTTTTATCAGTACAAAAGCTTTCTCTAATTAGGCTTGGGTGATCGTGTTTGATCTCTGATCACACTTCTAGTACCAAATGTTCCACAAATTGAGTCATATAAATGAAGTAAAACTTGCATCTGTATACAATGTAACTTTCACTACTTTATTTTGTCTAACAAAGAAAAAAGTCTTCAAGGCTAGGGATAGACAGTACACGTAAACAGGTATAAGTAATTAGAAACTGGTTTAAACCTGTAACAGACAGAAGCTCAGTGCACACAGATTGGTTTCAAAATGGTAGAAACCAGTATAAATTAGACCTGGGTGGATGTAGTAACAGAGGCCATGTGTAGACAAAATGGGGGCCCTAAATTGAAGTGGTGGGTTTTAAAAAACACTGCTTCAACTTTATGGCCTTTTAACCCCCTGTGTTGTGCTCACACCAGAAATTCCCTGCCTCTCTGGCAGCGGGGAGGGGATGGCGAGCTGCTGGTGGGCGAAATGACCCTTGGGCTCCGGGGGTGAGGGGGAAGCTGGTGCTTCCCTCTGTGACAGCAGCGAACCGCCCACCAGGCAGCACCTGCCCACAGGCACCCAGCTTGGGCAGTTCCGGGAGGCATCACAGCCATGGAGGGAAACACCGGGCTTCTGCACAGCTCAGGCAGGCAGGCTTCATGGGAGAGAAAAAAAAAGATCTTGGGTGGAGGCTGCCTTCCTGGGCTGCTGCCAGGCTGCCTGCACAGGCTTCCAGCAGCGCCCCTGAGCTGCATGGAGCCCAGTGCTTCACTCTGCAGCTGTAGGGCAGCAAACTAAAACCCGTCGTTTCGTCTACACATGGCCAGACTTAACAGATCTAGGTTAAACCAGTCTATGGAGCTTCTGTCCCAGATCACCTCCAGATTCAAGTTACCTTGCAGTCCCCCAGCATCCTTTGCATCTTCTCCACCAAACCCCACTTGCAGGACAAGCTGGCTAGCCTCTGACCCACTGTCTGCTCTAGGTGAACTCAGCTGATCCCACCCTTAGGCTGTCACAGAGCAGAGGCAGCAGCAAAGCTCCTGCTCCAGAGTCTAGCCAGCATGGAGGCATAAGGGCCGACAAGTGGGGGGAACAGAGTCCCCTGGCTCAGACCCCCCAACTGAGGGGCAACACAGCATGCCTCCCCAGTGGGAGATTTTCTCTATGAAGCCCAGCTTTCCTCCCTCTGCAGCTCAACTGAGTGATCACCCCAGTCCCACCCTAGTCAGTAGCCTCTACTGAGGCTCTTTTTCCCTCCTTCTCTGCTCCCCATGGCTGAGAGGTCAGGTCCAGTACAGGTGTGGGGCTGGAGTGATTGCATAGCCAGGCTGCTGGGGAAAGAGCACCCACCACAGGGAAACCTTGCACTGTGCATACCCCAACTGGACAGAGGGGGTGGGCATGGCCAGGCTAGGCAGGCTCTGTTCCCCCTTTGCCCCCTGTGGCTGAGAGGCCAGGTCCGGTTCAGAGTTGAGGCTGGGATGGTTGCCCACACAAGCTGCGGGGGGTGAGCAGGAATTCCTGCCATGGGGTGGGGACCATGGCGTGGGTTGGGGGGCTCTGTTTCCCCCACTCTTGGGACTGAGAGGCCAAGTCTGGTGTGGGGGCAGGCCTGGAGCAATCACCCAGCTGGGCTGCAGGGAGAAAAGCCCCCACCATGGATGCCCCACACACTGTGTAGACCCACAGGGGGGCTCTGTTCCCTCTCCTCCCCAGCCCTGCCCCTGCCCCCACTCCTCAGAGCTGAGAAGCTGGGTCTGGATTGGAGGACAGGGCTGGTGTGATTGCCCAACTGGGCTGCAAGGGGAGGGAATCTGAGTTGCAGGGGGAAATGCCCCCGCTGTGGGGGGAGTCCGCCACACTGTGCAAGCCCCAGCTCTGCGGGGCTGTGGCCAGAGAGCTCTGTTATCTCCCTGCTCCCCTCTACCCCTCCCCGCTCCCCAGGGTCATCATGACTACCAGCTCTGGAAGACTAGGGTTCAGGGAAGGGGAGAGTCTGTAGTGACAGCAGAGGAATGGAGGCCTGTACATGACAGCCAATCAGAGATGGCCCTGCTCTTCTGTCAGGCTTGGAGGTGTGTGGGGGTGCTCCCCCCCACCTTGTGGCTTGGCCAGTGCAGACATTGGCCTGCTTCCCACTCCTTCCCCCCTCCTAAGGGTAAATGTGTATTATGTTCGCTCATGATACAATCTTCCCAATTTTGAGAAAACCACAAAATTTGGAATGATTCTTCCTCAGGCTTTTTGACTGTCTGTACTTAACCCTAGAGTGCTCAAGTGTTTCAGTTTTTATTTAAAATATTGCATTTTATATGCATGATTATTAAGGGTGTGTGAAATGGGCCCTATATGATTTGGTTTCAACCCGAATTTGGGACAATTAAGCAATTCGTTGATTTGGATCTCTGTCCCTGATTTGATTTGGCCGAATCCAAGTCTGAAGATTCACTGCTGATTCAGAGAATCAGCGATTCGGACATAGACACAGCTTTAAATGTTTTTTCTACATACTTCAAAGTACCAGATGGCTCATGAATGCTGCCATGCTGGGGTCTATGGAGTATCTCATAGAAGCGTGGGGAGGCCCCCCCGCATGCTCGGTGGTGAACCTGGAAGTGGACTGAAAGTACTTTTGGTCCACTTCTGGGTCCACCAGGGAGCACGTGCCCCACTCCCCCACACCTCTCCGGTTGGGACCCCAAGTGCCCCCCCAACCCAGGAGGCACCAGTTGCTGAGCTGGGGGGCCCCACTGCATGCTCTCCGGCAGACCTGGAAGTGGACCAGAAGTGCTTCTAGTCCACTTCTGGGTCTGCTGCCAAGCATTCTGGGGAGCCCCCCACACTTCTGTGGGACACTCCATGTGCCCCAGCATTGCAGGATTCATGAGCCATCTGGTACCTTGAGGTATGTAGAAAAAACATTTAAAGCTGTGTCTATGTCTGAATCACCAAATCTTTCCGAATCTCTCCGAAGCGATTGGAGGGTTCCAATTCTATTCAGAGAGATTAAAGGATACTCTGTTTTGATTCAGATTCAGAGATTCGGCCACTGGATCAGGCCAAATCTCTGCCAGATTGAATCAGGGACTGAAGCTTCGCACAACCCTAATGATTGTCAGTGGGATAGATTTTGGTTCTTGTGAACTCAGTGAGTTTTGTGGTTATCTTTGGTGGAATCAGGATTTCACTGATTTGTTATTCTGTACTCTTAGCATGAAATAAATTGTTAACAATAATGTATTTGCAGCCAGGAGCTGCAAATTTATCAGCTAAGGAGGCTCCAAAAATTCCAATATTTTTGTCCTAATAAGGGATGTAAGGGTATTTTGCCATTGGGTGAAATGGTGCTAAGATTTTATCCGGAAGTCCCATGGCATTGTAAATTCTGTAGATACTGTGGGCCTTCAGTCACAGAACTCTAATTAAAGGTACTGTAGATTTACATCACTGTAATTGAGTGTATAACATTTTTCTTGTGGTTCTCAGCCCTTCACTTTCACTTTTTTTTAAAACCTGAAGTTAGACATTTCCCACTAATCTTCTATTTGAAGTTTATTAATAGGTATTTGTAAAATTACTCTACTGCCCCTCACATGATGGGACTGAATTCACTAAAGATAGAAAAATGAAAAATGTTCTGAAATCTTTGATGCAATATGTAAAGTTTGTCATAGCAGTCTAACTTTTTGCTGTGCACTGTAAGGTCCATAGCAATGATACCTGTAAAATACATCTACTTTATCAGGTTTTGGGGAAGGCTGAGATTGTGTATATGATGAGGGTGTTTTGTTTTCTGAATCACTGGTTGACTAGTTGTCCAATTCTTTTGTTTGTCTTTTATTTTGTATAGCCTGTAATTCAAAGTAACTGTATGGCCACCAGACAGAAGTTCAGCTCCCTGCTCTAACTGAGAATGCTTTGCAGGAAGCATTCTGACTTACAGTGCTCCCCTGAATCAAACAGAAGTTCACTGTTGGTTCCAGGGGAGAGGGGAATCTAGCTGCCAGCCTGCAGCCTGTTTCCCCTAGTAATGGCTCCCCTCTCTCCCAGCTTTTCCCTGGTTCAGAAAGAGAGGTGGAAAGGGAGCAAAGGGAGCTCATTCTAGGGGTTTCCCAGCCAGTGCTAAAGGGTGGGGTAGGTGAATTGGAGCTCCTCCCCACCTTGGGAGAGCTCCAATATCACCCCCCACCAAGGGGACTGAAACCCTGTCATGCCAAACTCCCTCCACTCCCTTTCCCCCTCCCATTGTGAAAATAGTGACAGGCTGACAGGCAGCACAGACAGAAGTTACAGAAGATGCTCTGTTTTGAAATATCTTCATCTGATCCCTCATGCAATGACCCCTTGTGTTCAGTCACAGCTATAAATTGCTTTCTGTGGCCAGATTGAGCGAAAATTGTTACTTATGCCCATGACAGTTGTCCTTCCTGTACC
>NW_005842913.1:252680-304722 GCF_000455745.1 Alligator sinensis | reverse complement strand
CTTTCCCTTTCTGTACTTTCCCCTTATTATTAGAGGATTATTCCAGTTGATGTATGAGTACTACATGGCTGCACACAATGATGAATTCCTGAGAGGGCAATAGTAACATCTGGGATGATGATTTGCTCCTAAGACTTTTATCATTGTTTTCTGGTATCACTCAAGGTAGTCAGACTTCATAATATTATACTAATTGATGCATACATATCAGATGGGTTAGATTTGCATAACAATTATTGCTATCTAGAGCCATAGAGACTATTCATATAGTCTTGATAATAGGAAAATGGCAAACAATTTCCCTGGTTTTGCAACACTACAAACATATTCACTGTACTACAGTGGTTACATAATTTGCCAAAACATTAGCTGCAACTAACATCTCAACTCATTGGGACACTACTTATGATCCAGTCCAATGACTTTTGGAAAAACAGAAACTGTGCATGACTAGCAATAAATACTATTTTTGTATAATTGTCTATGTAGCACTTACGAAGACTAAGTAGATGATACAATGTATCCTTTGGTCAGCTGTTTTCATTCTAGCAGGTAATGTAATTATTTTTCAGTCACAGATACAGTACCTGTCTTGACAACAGCATGCCACTGAATCCTAATACTTTTTGTTTCAAAGAAAATAATACAGTATTGTTAAGGTAATCATGTCCGGAGTTAGTATGAAAAAAATGTCCAACATGGACATTGACTTGCATTTTTTGGAAGCTTTTAGGGAAAAAGAAGTCTCTGTTTCTCCATCTCCATTCATCTAGCCATATGTATACCCAAATGTGCCCATTTGTGTACTATTAATGAACACTTATTATTTTCACACATAATTATCATACACAAATGGTACATCCCATAAAAAAATATATTTAGGGTCTAGTTATAGACCCTAACTTATAAATATATTTATATTTAGAAGGTAACATATAGGAACATGAACATATAGAAAATGGGTGTGGTTTATCTACATTTAAAGGGATTTCATTGTTCTTCTGCTATCTAAATCACTGCTAAACAAACTTTCCTCTCTCTAATAAGCACCACTTTTCTTCCACTCCTTCTTAAATCTTCAGTTTAAGTAAAAGTTAAGTACTTATTAGGAAACCCAAGTTGGACACCACATGATTCTTCAGTCCACAACAGCAAGCATCGTCTGTCAGACTTAGTTTGTCATACTGTGTTCTGTCACTGCATTAAAAATCCAGTTTACATTCTCAGCACAGATATGCTAAGTGCTGCAGGTGGCATTGTTTCCAAATGTATACCCTTTTGAAGCTTAGGTAAAAAATAGAACTAATGATGCCAGGTGACAGTTAGATATGATATGAACTCAGATAGATATGAGCCAAAAGTTTCTGAGACTGTCCAATGCCTCCCAATAGGTGGGTGTCTAGAGTAAAACTCATTCACCTTCATCAACACAGAATTTTTATTGATACAGAGTGTTTTGGCTTATTTTGAGATCACTTCCATGGATGAAATAACAAGAAACTGTGCACTGAGCTCTAGAGGGGCATTTCAAGGTAGGGATTAGGGGTAGGAGTAGGATCAGTTGAAAGCATAAGCATTATCAGGCTCATGCTTAGGATATCAACTACTGGAATCACATGATTACATCAAAACTTAAGCTTTTTTTTTTTAAAGAAATTTTTATGTCTTGTTGCACAGATATGCCTGAAAATGACCACTGTATAACCAAGTAAGCAATACTGGATTCTGTAGACTGCTTAGAATAATTAGTTTTAAAAGGTTCTCCATGCCTCTTAACAGGATGTTTACTGAAAGATCCATTATCCTTTGAAAATTCACCAATACAATCTTGGTAGAAGCTTCTCTGTAGCCAAAGGGTTTAAGAAGGACTCCCTACTACAACACCTTCCTCTCTTGGAATAAAGGGAGGAGCAATATATTTGTGGGTCAGAATTGCTTCAGATAGTTGTCTGTCTACAACCAGTAGTTGCTTTAGTCTAGCCCTATTTAGAGAGCTGCCTGTTCTGAAATGTGCAAACATGGCTCTTTCTTTATAACTGCCTGATGTACATTCATCTTTTCTACTCAATCCTATTTTTCCTAGCAAAAACAACCTATCTTGGCATCTGTGTACAGTAGGGGTGTGCGAAGGGGGCCGTATTCGTTATGGATTCAGATTCGGCCCGAATCAGGGACAGCAGTTTGATCCGTCGATTTGGATAACTGTCCCTGATTTGATTCAGCCAAATCTGAATCTGAAGTTTCAATGCTGATTTGGAGAATCAGCGATTCAGACATAAACACGACTTTAAAAGTCTTTTCTCGAGTCTTTACCTCAAGGTACCTGGCGCAGCTCATGATCACTGAGATGCTGGGGCGCATGGAGTGTCCCACAGGAGCGCAGGGGGCCCCTCCATGTGTTTGGCAGCAAACCTGGAAGTAGACAGGAAGTACCTCTTGTCCACTTCTGCGTCTGCCCCCAAGCATGCTGGGGAACCCCCCGTGCTCCTGTGAGATGCTCCGTGCACCCCAGCATCGCAAAGCTCATGAGCCTCTGCTACCTAGAGGTATGTAGAAAAAACATTTAAAGCTGTGTCTATGTCTGAATCTTTGAATCTTTCCGAATCTCTCTGAATTGATTCAAAGGGTTCTGATTCAATTCAGAGAGATTAAAGGGTCCTCTGATTCAATCTGGATTCAGAGATTTGGCTACCCAATTGGGCTGAATCTCCGCCGAATCAAATCAGGGACCGAGGCTTCACACAGCCCTAATGTACAGTGCTACAGGTTGCTTGAAACATGGACACAGAAAAATAATTAGGGCTGTGTGAAGCTTTGGTCCCCAGTTTGATTCAGAAGTACTTCTGGTCCACTTCTGGATTAGCCGCCAAGCACATGGAGGCCCCCCACGCCACACTCTCCTGTGGGATGGTCCATGCGCCCCAGTATAGCAACGTTCAAAAGCCATGCTGGTACCTTGAGATATGAAGAAAAAACTTTTAAAGCTGTGTCTGTTTTCAAATCACTGATTCTCCAAATCAGCATTGAATCTTTAGATTCGGATTTGGCTGAATTGAATCGGGGACAGAGATCTGAATCAATTAATCAAATCACTATCCCCAATTGGGGCCAAATCCAAATCCAGAGCAAATAGGGCCTGCTTCGCACACCCCTAAATTATTTTTGTCAGAACTTTGTCTTGTCAAAACTTGTTACTTTTTGAGATTATTTGGGAAGAGACAAAAGCAGAGAGGATTAAAATTATTCCACTGAAGATTTAGCATTACTGATTCTCATAAGTAGAGCTGGTCAGAACCTGGTTTTAGAATTAAAAACTGATGCCTGAGAAATACTGACATTGCAGTCAGAGTTGTCATTTTCAAACAAGATACCCAACTACCATAACTCTACCCCCAGGGAGATACCAATCTGTTACCTATCCTTCTTTACCTGAAAAGGGTTGAAATTGGTCCCAATGAATATGTTCTTCTTCTTCTTTTTCTTTCCTTATTGCTGGTTTTATGCATACTCATTTCTGATGCTATGTGTAGTGATCTGTCACCACATTAATCTTGTGCTTCTATCATGTCATGTCATGTCTAATAGCTTTGTGTGGTCAAATGAGGTTTCTGTTTGGAGACTCACTAGTTCTTTTTGTAGCAGTTACTGGATGCTGGGCTGCCATCTAGAATCGTAGACTGTGTGGGATGAGATAATGAGAATGACTGCTGCATGATCTGATCCTCAGTAAATAGTGGGGGAGGGGAGGGATGGCTTTCTTCAGTATGCTATTTATCCAATCACGTTTCTTAGTCTACTCAGTGTGACATTAAGAGGGGATTGGAGAATGAGGACCAGAGTCAATGATCCACATATGACTGGAAAAGGCAAGGTACTAAACCAAGCATAATAACATTAAATTTTAAGGAATTTGAAGTTTTTTATTGATGAGTAATAAAATACAACTCTTATGGATATATCAGGTAGCATGTTTGATTATATTTGTTGGAGTGCTTCTGGGGCAATAGTTGATGTAATTTAGGTGCTTTGGCAGAGAAGGGAGCTGCATGACAACTGACTTGCACTGTCAAAAGAAAGAAAGATTTGGGAGAACTACTGACATTCACATGGACCTCTTTCTCAGGTGTGCAGCAATGGACAGCCAGCAGGAAGCCCTAAGAGTTTCCTGTTCTCTTCAAAGAACATTTTGTCAGAACAGTTTTCCTATTTTCCTTGACAAACCTCCCTTGCAAGCAGGTTCCAATTTACAGCCTAGCTCTGAAAGGCAAAAGACTGTAGACTTCATTTTACCTGGTTAATGAAAGCTTATGTCATGCTATCCTGAGCTTGTCAAAGTCTCTGACCCATGACCACATTCCAGATTTGGAAGTTAATAACTTTTGGAATTAGACCTTAATCAACTAAAATTTGGTATAGTACACCTCAGGTCTTGTTGCTGAGATCTAACATTTTTTTCTTTTGTACACTTCCATTTTTGTGGTCCCATGTAGTCAAAAAAGAGAACTAGAATAGCTAAACTTGGGGAAAATACCTTTCCTCTTAGGTTGTCATAATTCTGTGAGGAGAAATAGCCAAAATGAAGATTAGGCTTGGTGTACATTTTATTTTCTTTATCTTAAATGGAATTTACATGAACAAAATCTAAATGACATTTACAAGTCCATGTGGCCAGATGCAATGCACCCAAGCGTGCTGAGGGAGTTGGCCAGTGTGATTGCAGAGCCACTCATCATTATCTTTGAAAACTCATGGTGGTTGGGAGAGGTCCCAGATGATTGGAAAAGGGAAGATATAATGCCCATCTTTCAGAAAGGGAGGAATGAGGATTTGGGGAACTACAGGCCAGTCAGCCTCACAACAGTCCCTGGAAAAAAACATGAAGCAGGGCCTCAAGAAATCCATTTCTAAGCATTTGGAGGAGGAGGTAGTTAGGAACAGTCAGCCTGGATTCACCAAGGACAAGTCATACCTGAACAACCTGATTGCCTGCTATAGTGAGAAGACTGGCTCTGTGGATGCATGTAGAGCAGTGGTTGCAATTATACCATGAATTGAGGCTTTTGATACAGTCTCCCACAACATTCTTGCAAGCAAGCTAAGGAAGTGCAGGTTGCATGAGTGGACTGAGAGGTGGATAAAAAACTGGGTAGTAATCAATGGCTCTCTGTCTAGTTGGCAGCCAGTATCAAGTGGAATGTCCCAGGGGTTGGTCCTGGGGCTAGTTCTGTCTAATATCTTCATCAGTGACCTGGAACATGGGCTGGAGTGCACTCTCAAGAAATTTGCAAATGACACCAAGCTGGGGGAGTAATAGATACACTATTATTAGGGTTAGAATTGAAAGAGACCTAGACAAATTGGAGGCTTGGACAAAAGGAAATCTCATGAGTTTCAGTAAGGACAAGTGCAAAGTCCTGCACTTAGGATGGAACAATCTAATGCACCCATACAGCCTGGGGACTGACTGGCTAGGGGTTATAGTAGACAATAAGCTGAATATGAGCCAGCAGGGTGCCTTTGTTGTGAAGAAGGCTAACAGCATACTGGGCTGCATTAGCAGGAGTGTTGCCAGCAGATCGAGGAAAGCGATTGTTCCCCTCTATTTAGCACTGGAGTGCTGTGTCCAGTTTTGGGCCCCCCAACTTCAGGAAGGAAGTGGACAAATTGGAGAGAATCCAGCAGAAGGCAATGAAAATGGTTAGGGGGTTGGGGCACCTGACTTATGAGGAGACTGTGGGAACTGGGCTTATTTCATCTGGAGATTAGAAGATTATGGTTGAATTTAATAGCAGCCTTCAACTACCTGAAGGTTGGTTCCAAAGAGAACAGAGCTAGACTGTTCTCAGTGGTGGCAGATGACAGAACAAGGAACAATGGTCTCAAGTTGCAGCAAAGGAAGTTTAAGTTGGATATTAGGGAAAACTCTCCCATAAGAAGGTTAGTAAAGCACTGGAACAAGTTACCCAGAAAGTTTGTGGAATCTCCATCCTTGGAGGTTTTTAAGATTTGGCTAGACAAAGCCTTGGCTGGGATGGTCTAGTTGGGGATGGTCCTGGTTTGAACAGGGAATTGGACTAGATAACCTCCTAAGGGCCCTTGCAGCCTTAATTTTCAGTGATTCTATGATTCTGAATCAACTCTCCACTTCCAAGCTAAATGTTTTTAGGAATACAGTATTATCCTTCATCTAATTAAACCCATAATCATTTGTTCCTGGATTTCTTATCTGGTGAAGGGATGATGTAGAGTTCACCTTAAGAATGTAAATTCACTTTAAGAAATTCTAAGAGGATATATAAGCATGTCTTCATGCTAGAAAAAAAGAAATCAGTGGAACTGCACTGTCCTCTATATGAGAAAGTGAGAGTTGCTGACAAGTTGGTAATCAGACAGGTAAGGAAGCAATCAAGGATGGCTACCCAGCATGTGGGAAGTTCAGGAGGAGACTAAATTTGCTTTGAGGACTAAGATATAAATTAGTTGGGTTTTCATTCTAAAATGTTTGACCAGTTCTGCTGATTACCTTGCCAAAAGCAAGATCTTCTAATTGGGATCTAGAACTGGATGGCTGACAGCCTCCTTAACTTTCCCAGGATTGGTATTGAAGATAATTAACTATGCTGTATAACCTTATGATTTGATGACTGGCTGTATTAATTTGATGACTCGATTAACTGGTAATTCAGTCCAGTATCATTATTAATCTATTGATTTAGTGACTTCATTCCAGCTGTGACCTTGATTTGTACCATCTATTGCTTAGTTTAGTAAAAGTTTATAGCAGATAAGTTTAGCAAAAAGTCTTTTTTATAATTGGCTGGTTTCTTAAATTTTAATAACACCCATAAAAAGCAGACCAATTCATCATTTAAATTCGAATAAAACAGAATAAAACTTCAAGAACTTAGACCGAATAATTTGAGAACCACTTGGGTTTTTTTTTACCAATTTATATACTTTTGTTCTTGCATCAGTGACGCCTGGTCCAGTAAAACTGTTGTAGAAAGTATCTGTGGTGGTTGCAGATCTAAACTGCCAATCATGAGGCTGATATGACTTTGTGGGTTTTAGAAAAGGCATAAATCAAGCTTCGAAAACTTATTTGCAACTCTTGTTCCATAAAACTAAATGATATAGTACTGTACCTAGGCAACAGTGCCTAAGTAATGGGCCAAATAAAGCATGCAAAAGAGGATGACACATAAGAGATAAGTCCCCATAATTTGTTTGCTGGCTTTGTTTTATGATTCTGTTACAGGAAATGATTCTTTATCAGGAAAAAGCAGAGGGATTTCAAAACAGCTATTCTGGGCACCTCTCCAGCATTAAGTGCACCTGTTTATGCCTTAAACTCAATTATTTTTCATGTTTGTTCTCCAAGCATTTATTATTTGCAGATGCCACAAAACAATCCATAAAGAGCTGACAGGACAAACATTAATCCCCTCAGATTATTATTATTATAATCATTATTATTATCATTACTATTATTACTATTAATAGTAATAATAATAATAATAATGATAATTAATAATAATAATCACCATCATCATCATATGCTTAAAGTTTTGCATAGGCTAGTTTTGTGAACTCAGCAATGCTCAAAATGGGGAGGTGGCAGCAGCTGATGAATTTTAGTTATGTGCACTTAAAAATTACTCAAATTTACTTTTAAAACAGCTCTCTTCATTTTTTGCCTTTTCTCTTTGCCATGTGTTACTGTCAGGATAAATCTATTAAAATATGGGCTGAGTCAGTATGAATCTATTACAGTGTGGGCCTTTTTAGATTAAAATTTTAAACAAGGATTTATCTCTGTCACTCTAATGGTACAAGTACCTTTGTCCAGATGAGGTTGGCTTGCCTACTGCCAGATCCTCACCTTGAGAATTTGAGTATTTGATTAATTATTAATGGGGGGTACAAAGGATTCTTAGCTGAATTGAAAGAGTTTCAATGAAGAATGCTAGCAGCAAGCATTATGCTTTTCAATTTAGTATTTTTGAGCTGTGTAGCCTAAGCAAAAGCCCATGTAATTTGCATTTTTAGAACCATTAATCTCAGAAAGTTTTGTTAGATTTATGGGTAAAAATAGCTCTCACAGGTCCCAACGTGTCCACAATATCTTAAAAAATACTTTAAATATAATCTTTAAATATAATAACCTTGACAGCAGATGTTTAAAGTGCCATAATGTGGTATGGTCTTTATTTAAGAAGCCCATGGTACTGCTTGCTTAAACTATTTAGAGTAGTAGTTTTAGGACTGTGGCCCATTAAGCACTTGATATGGGTCCTCAGAGAGCTGGCTGGTAGTATAGTGATAGCTCTCCTTTCTGTTCCCCACTGTTTCCAGAAGCCTCTTGGGACTGCTTCCAGACTGAGAGAAGCAGCTGGAATCAAGGAGAAAGAAAGTAGGTTAGTTGAATCAGGGGTTATTGCTATACATATATGAATAAGGAGTAAATATTAAGTACCTAGAAGGATTTGGGACACTACTGGGACCAGAGCTGCCAGCTACAGAAATATTCAGAGACAGAGATGAGGAGAGACAGAGGAAGTTAAACTCAGCGTGGCCCTGAGGTGAGGAAGAGAAGAGGATGGTAGTAGAGAAGCACGTGTAAGAGAACAGGTAGGATTCAAGGACAGGCACAGTCAAAAAACCTAAAGAGGAAAACATTTTGCGGAGGAGGGTATGATCAGGCTGTGCAAAGGGAGGTATCCCGTGTCATTAAAGATGGGAAGATGCCCATGAAATAATTTGTATCATTTAGTGGGAACCAAGCTAAAGACTTGAAAACCTCTTAGTTAAAAGTTGTTTAGAACTGGACAGTTTGGGCTCCTATATATGTGCAGGAAGACTGCCCCGACGTGCTGTAATTACAGTGCATCGGAGCAGACTTGATTAATTGAGTCTGCTGGAGCATGGTAATTACCGCGCTCCAGGAGACTCTAGTGTCACATGTATCAGTGTCCCTGTGCTGAAAAACAGTGGCTTGATGCTTTAAACTAACCCTCGTTCAAGTTTTAGTTCAAAGCGCCCCACCACCATTTTTCAGGGCGGGGACTCTGATAAATGTGACGCGCTGAGCACTTTAATTAGTACAGGTTTTGAAGCTGCATTAATTAAAGTGCCCCCCTTTGCCCCCTGTCTCCCAGAGAATGTCTATAAATGCCCTTTATTGCCAGGATTGAGATTTCAATTCTTCACTCTTTCTTTTAATGGGCAAATAGAACAAGTAATGGGACTTAATTTCTTTGCAACTGTACAAAAAGAGGCTGAGCATTTCTATGTTCAGTCCCCAAAGACTAAATATAATAGGAAAGAACTTTAGTAAACTGTGGGCCTGATTCTCCTTTCCTTTAGCACTGGTGAATACCCAGAAGCGTTTTTACCTTGATGTGAGTGAAAGGAGAATTTTGATTTTCAGTTACTCCTGCAATTAAGCTGGAGCAACTACTTATGCCTAGAAGTTGGGGCTAATTCTACTTGTATTTCGAATGTTAAACAGAGATAACTCGCCAGAAGTGAAACAGATAGGAGGCAAGGATTTGGCCCTGGATCCTGGGTGAGTTTCAGGCTCGGGATTAATGAGGTCTGCCTCTGCATCTTTTATTGTCTATATGTCAGTGCAGAAGCTTGGGCATGGTATGGGAAGACATTCAAAGCAAGTGAATTTATTAACTCATGCTTGTGCTTGGTGCCTAAGGCCTCTTTGCAAGCAGGTAAGACAACAGCAACCTTTCTTTTTCAACATAATGGTCTCAATTCTGCTCCTGCCGAAGTAAATGGCACACCTTCCATTCCATTTACCATCTACCCTGTGGAACTATTTATGCATAATAGATTTGGATGGCAATAATAAGCTGTAAAATCACAATCAATCTTTCGGATGCCATAAAAATCACCATCCTCTAGTCTGAGCTCTCCTTAATGTATTATTACCTTTTGTAATCATACAGTTATGGAGGGCTCGGGGGGGGGGGGTTGTTTTTTAAAGGCTTAGTGAGAGATTAAATTGTTTTCACAGCAAAGGACAGGACATACAGTCACACAACTGAGCATGGCAATGAATAACATTGACCTGTGTCATTTTGTCACAGTTGAAAATGCAGGCTTTTCCATGTGTTGCTACTTTGGGCTTTATCAGCTACTATTATATTGTATCCAAAGCATAAATCTGCAACCACTTGATTCTACTTCCCTTTTTAAACTGGTTAAAAAACAAACAAACCAGGGAATCAGGCAAATTGCTGAATGTTCTCATCTAAGCATCCTCTTCTAGTGCAATTTTTTAACCTTTGGCATAGGATGTTCAGTTTTGTTGTACAAATGCAGTAGCTGCTGTTCATGGAAACTTTTCTGCCATTAAGAAAAGCTTAGCTTTGTATTGATTAAGATATTTTTAGAAAATTGTTTAGAGCATATCTGTGTCATTTAACGCCCCCAGCTCAGTCCTTCCCATCCCTCCAAAATTCCAAAAAGAAATGTCTAGAAAGTACTAGCCTATGAAATGTCATTACAGCATCAGCTAATATGAATTGCCTGATGCTGCAGTGTCAGCTGAAGAATGACGGATTGCTTTGCAGGAGAGTGTTTTCATGATTGATGGAAAAAGATGCTGGGAGCTGGAGCAGCTGCAGTGATGGGTGGATCAAGTATTTAAATGCCAGCCCACCTCTGGTATTTACCCAAGAATCAGCTATGGTGTTGCTAGGTGCAGTAAGGTATTACAATAGCATTCAACCTTTGGAGACCAGTGATTAAATCTGTTGGGAATGATGTATCTTATTATGTTGATTCTCAGTGAAGTCCATTTCCCACCTTTCTCTGAACATTAAAGTGGGTGTAAAAGTGCAGCAGATTAGCAACCAGTAGGGTAAATTTTAAATCGGAGGCTAGGCCTCGCAAGGACTAACCCAGATGCTTCCTGCTGTATCTATGATGGTGTTAAATTTGACTGGCTTCAGTCTCCATAGTTGTTAACCTGTTACCTTTCCCAGACATTTCTTTCATTTAAGTGTAACTTTTTACTTTTTTTAATAGCTCCATCTACTATACATTGATCTTTCATTAGTATTTGGTTAAGACATTGCCTATGTACGTACAAAAAAGAACTTGTTTTGGGCTCTGACAAAATGAGAAAAGATTATGGGTTTACTGCTGGTCCCCATAAAATCTGGGTGTCCCTCCAATGAAGTCAGTGCACCAATTCTCTTCTTGTTTAGAGCAGTATAATGCTGGAGTTATTCCACTGCACTTACAGAAATTATTCCAGATTTACATCAGTGTAAATGAAGGTGAATTTTATCCCAGTGGACTTAGTGCTGGCAGAATAATATAAAGGAAATTTGAATCCATCTCTACGATTGTTATGTTCTTCAATTAATCACATTCCATTAAATACCTCTGGGTTTGTAGACAAACCTTGCAAAATTTTAAGCACAGAATATCAACCTTAGCTTTGAATTCTTTGCTTTGACTGGCATGTGTCACAATGACCTGAACGTTATTTAAACTGTAAAGGGTTTTTGTGTGTATGTTATATTCTCCTGTGGCATTACAATACATTACATACAACAGTCTAAATGTGGAGCAATTTATCTATCTTTTATAAAGGTGGTAACATTAATTTTAATGTTAGCCTTTGGTATGACACAACCTTTGTCTTCATTATTCTGAAATATAGTTTGAAAAAAAAAAACAAATCCATTTATGTTTTCAATTTGCTTTGAACTATTTTTCAACAACCCAGGTCAGGACCTAATTTCTGAAGCAATCTTCACTGTATTTTATTGTTCACCAGTGACTTGTGCATGATTAAGGAATCCATCAGGAAAATTCTCTCTTTATTCTTTCTATAACATCTGCTTTTCCCATATCGCACTCTCTCTACTTTTTAGTATATAAGTTGAATAAAATTTCAGGGCAACAAGCAGGTGTTATGCTTTAGAAAATGGCAGCTTTGTTTCAACTATGCCCCTGGTCTCCAAGATTTTGTCCTTTATTATTCTGAATTTTAGTCATCCAAATTCAAAAAGGAATTCAAAAACTAACAATACGGTATCTATTAGTGCAGTAATAAGAAACTATTTTTAGCTTTTGAGCCTAAGAATTGTGCCAAACGTTTTGTTGGCTTATTTTGCTAATTTATATATATACATTTTAAACTGAAATCTCACCATTTGAATTTTTCTTTTACTCACAATGGGATGCTTTTGCTCTAGTTTTTTCATAGGAGGGAATAATAACATTTAAAAAAAGACACTCCCCCCACTTTTCCCTCCCTCTCCTCTCACCTTTGAAAAAACTAGAAAACTACAATGGGTATTTCCCTAAGCTAGGCAGTATCTTCAGAAGGTCACGCTTGTTGGCAGAAGTTGACTGGCTAGAAAACCGGGGTGTCCAAGCCAGGATATATAGTTCTGGTTAAGTTGAAGGAACTATCGTTCATACAAGTTGTGGAAAGGTCAGAAGGGGGCTGATCTGGAGAGGCTGAAATGGCCACTGCCCTGACAACAGACCCTGTGCTGAGATCTGAAAATGATATTGGTGGATCTATGCAACCTGAGAGTTCCTTTGCCTAGGGACAGTCCTCGCTGGCTTTCTGGAGCAAAACAGCTCCAGCCATGCAAAAACCCTCTTGTACCCTCAGTGCTGTATCTGTAGCTGTCCAAGCTGGTTCTCCCATTAATCATGCTATCTAAAGTGTTCACACTTTAAGTAGTGCTTAAAAGCTGAAGTCTTTCCTGAAAGTTGTGATGTACAGGGCAAGTATCTTTGTAGCATTTATCAAGGTTACTGTTAAAAATCCTTTATTGGGATTTCTCTGATGATACGCCAGGGGGTGCCGTGAATGTTTACTGAGACAATATGTAATTATACCTTTTTTGTGCTGCTAGTAGAGCTTTAAAAGGCCATGTGGTTTTTACCTTATCACTTGCCCCCTCCTCTTACTCTTGCTGCCTGTGAATCACTCAGAATCTCTTCTGGAAATGTCTCCGAGCTCAGTGGATGTGACCTCAATTACTCCTTCCTCCTTTTTTCTCTACTCTATGCCTCCCTAAATGTTAGTAGATTTTCTTCTTCACATTTACATTAGGGCTAAGAGAAATGACCCACTGACCTTCCAACTAACTGGATACATGAATCTTCAATCTGTTATCTGATATGAAACATTTCTTAATGTACGTACCCAAGCTGTACCATATTGCTTAGACAACTTGTTGTTAGTACCGAGTGGAAAAGATTAAAAAATAGATCAACTTTAAAAAACAGTAATATACTTTCATTTCAAATGAAAGAAGCAGATTCCATGGCTTCTACCATTTCTGGGCTCTAACTATCTCATTCTAGATATGTCTAAATTTACACTATTAAAAAAAGCTCTTTTTAAAAAGCAGCATCTTCCTTGTAAATGCCTTTCTGCTACTCTTTTGGCTCCTATTGGGTTGTCATGATGATCTCGAGGAGTTTCAGAGTCCAGACTGCCACTGCTTCCACTTCTTCAGTGAAATGTGAAATTGCAGTCGTCCGCAGCACAAGTGTGAATGGCTTATACTAAAGCAAGCTACTAGTGCGTGTAATGGTGATGGCCATGAAAAGAAAGTTTACAGCAAATCACTCCTATGTGTGAGGCATGGGAGGAGGTCATTACAGAGCTGGTATTTGGGCTGAAGTTACAATTTTATGCATGTTCCTGCAAATGTTTTATCAGGCTCATAGCTGAGGTTCTCAGCTGTTCCTTCTCATCAATTCCTGATTTGAAAAACAAACAAAAAACCAAAAAGAAACCAAAAAAGACACCAGACTTCCGCTTCTGAAACAATAAGCATAAAAATGAAACCCAGAAACTGGGCTGGGCAGAGGTTATATTCCCCTTGCTATTATCATCAAATAGTCAATTACATTTTTATTGTAGCATACTTGCAAGTTTTCAGCCAACTAGCTATGTATTGTCCAGTTCCTCTACCCCATATGCTGTATATGCTGGATGGTACATACACATAGTTTTTAAAACACCACATTATGGTGAAATTGCAAATATAGGCCAGGTACAGACATTACACATAAACCAGCACAAGTGATTGAAAACCTGTCTAAACCTGTAACAGAACAGGAGTTCAATGAACATAGACTGGCTTAAAAGTGGCAGAACCCAGTGTAAGATAGACCTGGATGGATGTCGTATCAGATTTAATCAGTTTAGGTTAGATCAGTCTATTGACCTTCTGTCCTAGATTTCCCATCAATTCATGTTAGGTCACTGCCCGCTGCATTCCAGGAGCCTTTGTGGCCCCCCTGTCACAGGGAGACATACTAGCACTTGCTGGGTGCTTGGCTGCTCTGGGCTGTCATAGACCCAGGCCAGCACAGATGCAGGCAGGTGGGCAGGGGGGGAAGAGGGAGTGGAGAAGGTAGCCTCATGCAGGGCAGCAGTGGTGGTACCAACCTCTATAACTGCTTTTAGAGTCACAATACTAATTCAATTTTTGTGATTTCCCTTTCCTTCCATCTCTACAATGTAGACCTTTTTCCTCCCTAACATTGTATTGCAGTTTGACAAAGTGAACAGATAGCTGTTTTTCTCCCTGTGCTATGTTTTAAGGGGAAAAGGAACAATTATGATCATCTAGTCTCATCTCCTACGTAATGGAATCAAATCACCATCTCCCAGTAACTTTTGCATCAAGCAGAGGACTATTCAGAATCTGAGACAGAATTTGAACCTGTAACCACTTATAGACACAGCCCAACTTTTTCTATTGCTCTGCCAATTCCCTGCTTCTGCCTCCCAAGTATGCACATCCAGATGGGTGTCAAGTGTGTGATGGACAATGATAATACTAATTAATGCCTAGAGATTTCTCCTCTTCTCTTCCTCGCTCTTCACTGCCTGTCTGTATTGGTTTTTGGTTCATCTGTCTTCCATTTCCTGTCTTCCATTTCCTTTCCATCCTTTGTTTATTTGTCCTTGCCACTTTTCCCACTATATTTTTTCTGAATGAAATTCACAAGTAGTTTGAAGCCAAATATTTAAACTCACATATTTCAGGTGGCTTTTACATGAGGTGAGAAAACAGCCGTAAGCATCCCTAATCAGAAACATGAAAGGAGTGACATAAAAAGGTGACATATAACTTGTCCAGATGATGATGGACAGAAAAATCCTGAGTCAGTTACTGGAAGAAAACAACTTCATAAAATATCTCAAGAAGGCAACCTTTGTAACAATATAAGTTTTATATCCCCTTACTCACGTCTTTAAATTTGCATATATACTTAAGTCCCTCTTGAATTAGTTAAAATCTCCAACCCATCTGGAAATTAGAGACATAAATAATGAATGGATGATTGAAGCAGAAATTTGTTTCTTTTGTTTATTTGGGGAAAGTATGATGAATAGAGAATACAGTGTAAATGAATTTGGTGACTAAATTCTGCATGCACCTAGGCTTTGAAACACTTGCATTTGGCCAAATGCTTAGAAAATTAGTAGATAGTCATAGTGCGAAGAACAGTGGAGATATCTGTGTTGTTTTATGTTAATATTTCATGTGCCCCAATTTACCTGCTTGATATTATTCTGTATGAGTTCATTGAGTTAAAGCAAAACAACCCAAAGCTGTTCAAGGGAGGTGTGGGAAGGAGATAAGCGAGAGAATAGAACAAGAATAAATAGCAGAAAAATGCTTGAGATTAGACATTTTTAATTTCTATTAACCTATAGCCATGCAGGGCAATGAGTCTATTCTTTCAAGGCCAGACACTAAGATCAAAAGAACACTATGTTGTAAAAAACCCTATCTTATGAGGACAGGCATAGACTTCATCTTCTTAGTGGAGAAATGTTGAGTTAGGCTGAGCATTCAGGAGTGCAATGGACTCAGGCAGGACTGTCCTGGATGTACCTGACATGGTTGGGCTTTCCTAAACTTTGAATTCCATTAAACCCAGGCATGGGAGGTTAACCCTGTCTACCTGCTTGCTGCATACCTCTGGGCAATATGTCTGAAGTGATTTGAATGATCTTCTTCCCAATAATCAGCCACTCGCCACAGGCTTTTTGAGGAGATTTGATGTGGGTGCCAACTGTAGCTGTGTTAACATGGCTGAAAGTGGAGACTGCCACCTCCAGGTCCAGTCTAAGACTGGTACATCTGACTTTCCATTAATACAGTGATTCCAAAAGGGTGTGCTGCAAGAGTGACCCATTTGCTGTGAGATTCCCCGGTGTGAGGAGGTAAATGCTTTCCTCTCCCACCTGGCCCCCCACACCTGCCCCACTACTCCAGTGGCACCTGCAGCTGCTCTTCTGGAGACTGCTGCCACCTTCCCTCACCCCCAGACAGCCCCTATAGTAGTCCGCACACTTCCAGCAGCATGTTCTACTATGACCGAGTGGGCAGGTGAACTCACAAACGGAGACACCTCCACTTCTCCCTGAGGCTGGCAGCAGGGCCTGCAAGAGTGATAGCCAGTATGCAGGAGCAGCCTCAGCAGTGAGGGCTGCCTTTGCTCCTGAGGCACAGACAAGGCGTAGGAAGGGAGCAGACAGTGGAAAGAGCAGGTCACAGTAGGGTGAGGTCTTGTCTCTGACACCCTGAAGTGGCACCAGTAAAATCAATGATTCTCAACTTTTTTTTAGCTTCAGGGTGTTCCCCATATCTCTTCTGTCTCAGGGCTTTGCAACTGAGGTATCAGTTGAGAAAAAATTGGGGGCAGGGTTTGAGGCTAAAAAGGTTGAGAACCACTGTATGGAAACTAAACCTTTGCTTAAAGAAATATGTATTTGGTATAATTTTTTTTTAACAGTACAACTGGTATGTTTTCCTCTGGCGGGGGGTATGGAAAGTGTTATATAGTCTGGGAAAAGAAAATAATATATACCTCTCTGGGTGCTGGAGTGAAGTATGCTGCCAATTTTAATCTAGAAAAAAAGTGTTCTGGGCATTAAAAGTTTGAGAAACACCAGATTAATAGAAAGTATCTATATATAAAAAAAAACTTGTTGCCTGAGGGATGTGCTTATGAAAGGCTATGAAGAGGTATAAAGCATAGCTTGCCATGTAATAATGGCAGGATAATGGGATGAGTGGGGTGTTGTAGTGTGATGATTTAAGTCTAATGTGAAGTGAATGGTAGAACTGAACTCTGGAGTAAGCTGCAAGTTCTCTATTGCTTGTAAAGAGTCTCCCATATGAGCAACTACAGATGCTTATGTCTGATTTGTACAGATATTGTGTACATCTGGAGTGGGGGAAAAGTACATTGTGTACGTGGAGAGGATATCTTGGAAATATGGCCTTTAAAGTTCAGACACAACAAGGTTGGCTGAGTAGTGCTGCTGCAGTGATTGTGGGATTATAAGAAAATAGAGCTGGAATGGATGAGGTCATTTAGTCTAGCCCCCTACTCAAGGTAGGATCATCTCATCCTAGTGTCTGTCCAACTAGTTCTTTAAAGTGTCCAGAGATGGAGGTCATACAATTGTTCTCCAATGCTTGACCAGCCTTATAGACAGAATGTACTTTCTAATTTCCAACTTAAATTTCCTCTGCTAGACCTTAAAAGTATTGCTCCTAGTCCTGTCCTCTATAGCCAAAGAGACTAGTCTGTTTCCATCCTCTTTATAACTGCCCTTCAGGTACTTGAAGAATATTATCAAATTCCCCATCAGTCTTCTCTTCTCCAGACTAAATAACCACAGTTTTTTTTAGCCTGTCCTCAGAAGTCATGGTTTCCAGGCTTCTAATCATCTTTATCACTTTCCACTGAATTCTCTCTAATCTTTCCACATCTTTCCTAAAGTGTAGAATCCAAAACCGGACGTAGTATATGAAGTAAGGCCTTACCAGCACTGAATAGAGCAGAAAAATTGTGTCCCTTGATTTGCAAGTGACACTTCTGTTAATACAACCCAGCATGCTGTTGTCTTTTTTGTCAGTAAGAGCATATTGTTTGCTCATAATCAAATGATGGCCTATTGTAACCCCCAGGCTCTTCTTTGCAATACTAAGTCTAGCCAGTCATTCCCCATTATGTATTTGTGCATACAATTCTTCCATCCCAAATACAGGACTTTGTACTTGCCTTTGTTGAATTTTATCTGATTGATTTTTTTGGACCATTTCTCCAGTCTATCTAGGTCATTTTTGCACCCTAGCCTTACCCTCCAGAGTATCTACAACTCCATCCAACTTGGTGTTATCTACAAATTTGGTAAGCATGCACCCAATCCCATTGTCCAAATCATTAATGAAGATGCTAAACAATACCGGACCCAGAACAGATACCTGGGGAATCCCATATGACACCTTCTTCCAACTAGACATTGAACCATTGACGGCTACCTGTCGAGCATGACAATTCATCCAGTTCTATATGCACCTTACAGTACTTTTTACTTCTTGCTTGGATTGTACTATGAATTTTGGATTATTTTACGTTACTATTCTCACTGTATTTATTGTGTGCTCTTGAGCCCAGCAGGGAAAAGTGGGGGGAGCCTTTCTGCTCCAGGCTCATAGGTATGTAGATACAGCCTCATGCTCTTCAATCAGATTTTTGAAACTAGAATTTTCTGCTGTTATACTGTAGCCTCAGGCTGGTAATTTGGTGCTTGCTTCAGTCAGTGAGGTCTCTAATCAGAAAAAGTACAGCACAGAGTGAAAAGTAATGAGGAGGTTGGGTGGGGAATCATGTCTCTACCAAATAATCTAGTTCCCAAGAGCAAAAATTTAACCAAATTCTAAATTTCCATTTGTTTTCCCTGCAGACAGCAGAAAGGAAGCAGAGAGATGTGCCCTAATTGTACAGTCCCTTGGAAAGCAGAAAATTTAATAACAGGCTTTCCACCCACACACACACACACACACACACACACACAAACTGGAGGAAAACGTCTTTTGCTAATTTCAGTGGGAGGAAAGTTGGTCAGGACCATTTATTTTCTCTTTCATGTCACCATTTCCAAAGATCAACAATATATTTTTTCTACACCAAATATGCAGATAATATATATTGATTATTCATATAATTAATGAGAACTCAGCATAAAGACTAATACTGTATTTACTTGATTCAAAAATGAGTTTTCCATCCCCCTCAATTTAATATGGGTTGGGGAAGCCCCTCAACTTGGAATCAACTATAAGGCAGTGGGGGGAAGGGGAAAGGAATGGAGGGCAGAGGGGGGGAGGCAGCTGCTGCAGCTCTGGCTCTGGCCACAGCTGCTGCCTTTCCTGCCTCCACCACTTTGCTGCTCCCCACCATAGAGCTTTGGGCCCTCCTTCCCACTCCTGCACCACTCCCTGACTCCCCTCCAGCTATAGCCTCTCCCACCACCCCACACCTGCCCCTGCTCCCCTCATCTACTTACCCTTGGTCCAGGCTCTGTTCTTGCTCCAGCTTGGGGAAGCACAGCCCCAGTTTGGCCCAGTAGCAGTGGTGACAGCATCGCCAAGACTATGCAGGGACAGAGGGAGCAAGGCAGGCAGGCAGTAGGCAGGGCAAGTGGTTGAGGGGAACAGGTGGCAGGGAGCAAGCTGCTTAAACCATTTCCCACCGTTGGCCCCTCCAATGTTTCCTCAGCACCTGCCCCCTTACCACTGCTTTCCCTGCTGCGGGGTGGGGAGGGGACAAATTTGAGATGATCCTCCAGTAATTTGATTCTATATGTGAAAAATTATAATACATTTATAAATCATCCATGTATAGACTCTGATTACTGGGGAATCGCTTTGAATTCAGAGTCATCTTGGATTCAAGTAAATGCAGTAATTTTACCTTAATGTGGTTTATAAAACTGAATGCAAGATGTTAGTACCACCTGCAAGTCCCTTTCATCATTTTTCAGCCATATAGAATTTCCCCATTTATACACTATTTCCCCACCTCTACCAACAAAATCTGAGCTTTATTACAAATTCCTTGAGGATTTTAGCTTTCCCTAAAAGTTCTGTGGTGGACCCCAACATTAAATGATTAATACATCCATGAGGGTTCCTCACCTAGGCTCTCACCTAGTGACAGCACTTCTGGGGGTGTTGTGAAACATTCGTTTTGATGCTTCTTTCCAATTTAACAGGCAAAATGGAGCAAAAGATTTGGAATGACTTGGAGAACAGCAACTTTGTGATACAATAATCTTCATGCACCTGTTTGTAGCCTTGCTAGATGGCTTTGTGGGATTGTAAAGGAGGTCAGGAATTCAAGATGAACATAAATCTTGGACCCTGCACTCCCAAGGCAGACCTCTGGAGGAGCTCATCCTCCATCATCTCTCAAGAAACTCCTCTTCTTCATGATAGTACAATGGTACTACAGCTACCTGTTAGCATCCTTCTGTAGAGGATGTTGATGTCATGAATTTTCTCACCAGCATTCTCATGGATTTTATTTACATCCTCTACAGAAGGATGCTAACAGGTAGCTGTAGTACCATTGTACTATCATGAAGAAGAGGAGTTTCTTGAGAGATGATGGAGGATGAGCTCCTCCAGAGGTCTGCCTTGGGAGTGCAGGGTCCAAGATTTATGTTCATCTTGAATTCCTGACCTCCTTTACAATCCCACAAAGCCATCTAGCAAGGCTACAAACAGGTGCATGAAGATTATGAAAGCATCTCTCTTTAATGCAACCATGGGTTCTTCTATGAAGGAGGGGCAGTCGGTCAGTTCCATAGCATTCAGTGGCTCAGTATTCGAGTGCTGTGTACAAATACAGAAAATAGCATTTTCAGGATATACCATTGGTAGCCATGTAGGTATGAAAGCTGAGTCCATCCTATTTTTATTTGTACATAAAAGTTTACTTAGAAGCCAGTCTTAATTGAAAGGAATGTTTTTCTTCACTGAGAGTTATTGACCATTTTGACAAAAAATGTGCACCCTGAAGCTTAAATTAAACAATTGTTCAAGGCAAGACTAGTACCTACTGTGGTATCTTTAGTCAGAGGGAAGAGCTAGTTACATTAATCAGGACCTCTGAGACTGCTGATAACAATAATTCTTTTCTAATGTACTGATATAACTCTCAATTGTTTCATATTAAGCCTAGAAAAAGGGAAGAGTTAGGAGACAGTACACATTTTAATAGAAGCAATAATTCTGCTTGAAGGGTTGTCTGAATGCTTTGCACGGAAAATGAAACCAATAGATTCCATTTTACTGAATACAGCTGTGTAGGAAGAAAAGGTCATAGCCCTGGGCCTAATTCTGTTAGCGTTTTAAGGCTGGTGTTGGCATTTTGCAATTGCTTTTCTAGTTTCAGAATGTAAAAAAATATATGTGCAGTAATCATTATAAACTACAGTGGACTTTTCTTGATTTGAACAGCAAATGGCTTCTCCTCTGTTTCATCTGTGGTTTAAAATCATACCCCGTTAATAAATTGTTTTATTGAAATAGCAACTGTTCAGATTATAGCATGTATATGGTCAGATATTCTGCTTGTGAGAGTCAGCCAGGCTCCATTGGCTCACATTATGCCAATTTATACATGCTGAGAATCTAACTCACTTTTCCCCTCCTGCTAATGGTTATTTAAGAAATTCACTAATGGTTTCATCTCAAACTTTTTGCACAAACAAGATTCACACAATGGGCTTTTTGCCTGTCTAATGAGCACCGGGTTCATCCCTAAGGGCATGCCTATACTATCTGTAGACTGGGCTAGGGAACACTGCTGCGAAGCAGAGCATGTTTGCTCAGGATGCATTCAAGCCTGAAACTCATGTAATGTAGCCACCTTAGTGTGTTGCTGTATGCATGGCTATAGATGCACTCTGACACATCAAGCTTATGGGTGCAAGCCAAGAGCCACTCTATATTACATCCATTTGGAGGTGTAGAATGGATGTGTCAGATGTACTGTTTCACTGTGCAGTCCAAGGGCAGTGTGTGTGTGTGTGTGTGTGTGTTTGTATATATATATATATATATCCTGGAAGTGCTTCTTAATGTAGCAGTTAAAATCAAATGACCCTTATTAATGTTTATTTCCTAAAAATTGTGGACAAAAAGGCCTTAGCGTTTCTGAGAACTTGATGTGCTGCCACCCTGTAAAGGGGCCTTAGAATGAATGAAAAGGGATGTTAACATTTAAGATTCAGGCTTCATCTCCATCTTTTACAACAAGCATTAGTAAAACCATAAATCAGGAAGGACCCCTGCAGACCCCCTTTCCTTTACATTGTTTCCATCTCAGGAACAAGTTTTCATATGCCTTAAAGCCAGGATGAAAATAGTTGTCTGAGGACCTGAGCTGCCAAATTCTACCAGGAAAAGTGGCTCCTGCCAGGGCCTGTAAACATGTCTATACTCATATGGTATAGTATTATATCACATGGTATCAAGTATTATATCATGTTGTCTTAGTGGTTTGCAGATTTAGGAGCTATGTTTGTATGATATCAGGCACAATGACAGTTGTCAAAAATAACAAAGTATATTATAAAACCTGTAGAATGGGTTTATACCCTTTTCCAGGGGCAGATCCAGAGAGAGTGTAGTAGCATGGCTCCACACTCCTTTTGAATCTGACCCCACCGTGGGAGACTCTGGGGGGCTTTTTTAAAGCCCTCGAAGCAGGTAAGAACGCCCTGACTTCCTCTCCATGCTCAAAGGTATCTCCCCTCCCCTCCTATTACCCTGCTTCCCTGACTCCTACTGCTGCTTTCCCCACTGTCCTGAGGGTGGGAGAAGCTTCAAAGCTGCTTTGCCCACTCCAGCCAGGCTGGGCGGGGGCTGGGTTCAGCTTACAATGGTAACAGGAGCAGCAGTGATGGGCAGGGAGGGATTCCCCCTCCCTGCACTTGGGGGACTTTAAGAGAAGGGGTTTTAAAAATAATTAATTTTTATTGACACACACAGTGAAAATATCTGCAGAAGCTTTTGGGACCAGGGTTCAGCACAATTTCTGCTGAAGATAATAGTGTACTTTTTGCTATTCCTCATGAGCAGAAAGTAAAATACTAACCTACTGTGTACACTTCTCTAGAATAAAGTCCTGCGCATATTCCTCTTGAGATTTACAGTGTATACATAAAGAGTCAGACATGGTAATAGAGAAAATGTGCCTATATTTTCCTATACAGATTTAAATCTTTCCTTTAGAGACATTTAAATCCTAGTAAATTGCCCCTTGCATATGAAGCTTTCTTTGTAAATCTTAAGCAAATTCCACAGCTTCTCTGCTGCATAATGAAATAGCCAATCATGCTGAGGAGGCTGATGTTAAGCTTGCCTGAGCTTGCAGCAATGACTGAGAACATTTCATACTTTAAAAATGCCATAAAATCCTTCATCACAAAAATTCTAATTTTTGATAATCCCCAGGAGTCTCTTGGCTGCTTCTCACATTGAAACCAAAAACAAGCAACCAAGACCAGACACGTTCATATCACTCCTTTTAGCTCCATGAAACCATTAATTCCACTTTATTTTTCTTCTTTTTTTCTTTTATTGTTTTGTTTGAATGCTCTACTGTTATGGAACCTGTGATCCCAAATGCAATCCCAGTCTTGCCACACATTTTTCTTCAAGTGGACTGCCGGGCATGTAAATACACAAAATGGATGATTTTTAGGTTTGCATGGAAACTAATAGAAGACCAGAGCTGAGGGGCATGTTTTGAGAATATGTTTTGAAACAGACCCTTTCAAAAGGTCAGGTTTCTATATATCTTCTAGGGCTGTGCAAAACAGCACTGTTCAGTTTCAACTTCCGTTGCACCATTTTGAAGGGACAGTGTTTCATTTTGCTGTTTTGAAGCACTGTTCCGTATTGTTTCATTGAAACCGTTTTGCTGTTTTGACGCATTTCAATGTTTCGCCCATAGGCTATAATAGGGAATCACAAAAATGCTTATAACTTTTTCATTTCTTTCCTGATTTGAATGACAACAGCAGGGATGGTAGCCCCTCAGGGATGCTGAGGCCACAAAGCCTGTCAAATTTCAAGAAGATAGGTGCAGGGGTTTCTGGGAAACTGCACCTTAAACTGTTCAGAACAAAACTCATGTCACTTGTAAGTGTGAAGGCATAGAGAAAGCTCAGTTCAAACAATGCTTTTTATGCTATTTTTCCATCCCTCCCCCAGAGCACCAGGATTGGAAGGGACCTCAGGGAAGGATCACAGTCACCAGCCAGCTACACAGTCAATATCAAAGCAGTCCTTCCCTGCTCTTCCCCCTCCCTCTACTTACTTTCTCTTTAGCTGCAAGCAAGCCCAGCTTCAAAACTCATTTGATTTCAAAGCTGTGTTGAAGTCTTTTGTTTCATTTCAATTTCTCTGTTTCGAACTTGAAACAAGTTGAAACAGTATCGAAACAAAACACTCATCAAAAATTCCCACAGCCCTAATGTCTTTCTGCCTGTCTGCGTTTCAACAAAAAACAAAAATCGATTAACCCATGTGCAATATTCTTTTCCAGCAGTCATGTTGGGGGAGCACTGCCCTGGGTAACAAATACAAGTTGAAACCTTGTATGTAAACTCTTGCTTCGGTGTAAGTTTTTGGTGACACAAAAGCCTTCTGAATGGGAATAGTTTGTTAACAATTGGATGGTTTAGCTGCGGTGTACTTTGTTTTATTTGGTTTCCTATAAACCTTTCCTATTAGTTAGCACACAACTCTTATAAGCAGTAACATTGCAGTAGGAATTAATTGCTGAGCTAGGGGCTGGTTAGTCTGCATGAACAAGGCTGTACCGTGATCATTGGAGATACAAGAATCATGCTGACTCAATGCTGACTCTGCCATCTAGAATAGCGTTTCTCAACCCATGGGTCTTGACCCAAAAGTGGGTCACAAGAATATACGAAAGGGTCACAAATAAACTTTAAAAATGGATTCTCCTTTAAAGAAACAAATGCGGGAAACCATGGCTTTTCCCTTGCAGACTGGCAGAGTTCCAGCCTGCGAGGGGCTGCTTGGAGCCCCACACCCTCACCCCTTGCCCCACACACAGGGGGGCTGGGACTTGGGGTGGGGGGTCAGTGGGTCAGAAGTGAGGGGCACTGGGACAGAACTGGCCACTGGTGTTTACAAATGGGTGCTGGTACAAAACACAGTGAGAACCACTGATCTGGAACATCATAAAATATCTGGATTTATCCCAAACTTCATTTTCTCCAAATGTAAGAAATTTATTTGATGTTTCATCAAACTGGCTTCCAGGCTTTGTCTCCTACTGAGATGCTTCATGACACATTTTATTTCCATCTCAGTTAGAAAGAGATGAGAGTGTAAAATGGCATTTAGCCATTGATAGCATTTGTTTTCAAAATTAGGCTGCCCAATGGCAGTAGAAATTAACTTTTTAGTGGAGCATGTCTTGTTTAGAAAATGAACCCGGCATGGTTTTGATGAAGGGTTGATATGAAAAACTTCTGAGTCTGCTGCTTGTTCAATCATCAGAGAGAACAAACACCCGAATAAAATGACCTTTATTTTCATCAATCTTTGGGACTCCTCTTACTAACCCATCTGCTTCCTTCTGTCTGTCCCATCCATCCCCTCCATCTCACTTGTATTGTCTCTCATTTTCCTTCTTTCTTTTCCACCTGACATGAAGTATTAGTTGTCACAAAGCCCATTGTGATCTGGAAGATCATGGGGCATCATGCCATTTCTCTTGTGTTTTGTTGTACTGGTACGACATATGTGTTCTCATTAAAAAGTCTATGTTATGCTATATCCATTTGTGTTACTGTTACCACTGTATATATTATGTTATGCCACCTACATATATCATTGTGATTTTGGACATGGTTTACCCAAGGAACTGGGGGATGTTTACTCAAGGCACCTTAAGGGAGAGGATAGAACTGCTAAAATATCTCTTGCCATTTTGTCACTAGAGCAAGAACAACTGCCACTCCCAGACACAGACAGGCAGATTTTTGGGTTAGGCACCGAAGGCATTGTCTGCCTGTAATGGGGAAATCAACTCCTCTATAGAAAAGACATGAGAGTAATGGCCCATTAGCCAGAGAAATGCCAGGTGTCCTAGGGACAGACATTTCTAGAGAATTCTGAGACCCATGAGCCATTAGGACAGTGCTGATGGGCAGAGGGGAGGAGGAGCTAGCTTGGAGTTATTTAGGAGGCAATCTGTGTCATATGCAAGCTCTTCAGATTTTTCCCAGGTTAACAAAGGGTCCAAGTCCCCAGGAGCCAGAGTTAGCAGAATCATCAGAAAGGCTGCTTCTTTTTTCATATGGCTGACTTGGAGCAATAATTATAAGTCCAATTTAAGGTTAGTTAACCAGTCTAATGCTCTTGAGGAAAGGGAATGTATCTTTGCAATGTCACCATCAAATTTGTATAGAGGGCAGAGTGTTGTTATCTGGTTCATAGTTTGATCAAGGTTGCCACAGGTGCATTCGGCCGAACTCCTAGTTCACCATCTGTGCATTAGGGCTGTGCAAAGCTTCATGTGGTGGTTCGATTCAGAGGAGATTCAGCTCAATTTGGTGGCCAAATCTCCAAAACCAAATCGAATCAGGGGACCAGTTAAAAGGTCCAAATCAATCTGAAGCTCTCCAAATCTTTGGAAAAGATTCAGAGAGCTTCAATGTTTCGGACAGTTCCTGGTGGCTGCATCAGGGCTGCAGCCAGACTCAGAGCTGGTAAGTAGGGGGCAGGGGAGGGGAGGATGGGGGCACCCCTGCCAGGCCCCATCCTTTGCCCACTCCCCCAGCCCCACCAACCCCTGCCTGCTCTCCTAGCCCCCACATGGCTGCCCCGCCCACCCCAGCTCCCGGGGCTTTAAAAAAAAGCCCTCACTCACCGGGTGCTGCTGGGCAGGGGGTGATCCCTACTGCACCCCACTCTCCCATGCTGCATGGGGAGCTCTACCACAAGCCCCCCAACCCCCCCTCAGTCCTCCAGCCCCCTGTGACTGTCCCACCCACCCCAGTTCCGGCCTTTTCAGAAAAAAAACTGAGAAAACCCCTGGGACTCATTGCTCCTGCAGCATCCTTGGGGTTTTGGGGGGCTTGTGCAGAGCCCCCCATGCAGCATGGGGCAGCGGGGGGCAGTGGAGATCGCCTCCTGCCAGGCAGAAATGGTCAGTTGGGGGGTTTTCTTGGTGCCTGGCAGCACCCACTGAGTCGGGGCTTGTTAAAAAAAGTGTGCTGGGAGCTGGGGCGGATGGAGCAGCTATTGCTGGGCTGGGAGAGCGGGCAAGGGATGGGCCTGGCTTGGGTGATTCAGAGATTCAGTTGAATAGATTCAGGACAATGATTCAAATCACTGAATCAAATCACTGTCCCCTGAATCAGCCAAATCCAAATCCGAAGCTAATACTAGCCACTTTGCACAGGCCTACTGTGCATCAAGGGACCGCAGTGGCCATGCCCAGTTCAGATCTGATTTAGAACCTTCCATGTTTTTCACGGAAGGTCAAAACCAGGAGGCTTTATTGTTGGGTTGGAAATTAGATGTTTATTCCAAATGGTGGTTTCATTCCACACTTTCCTCCAAGTTGCTGCACGGTCGTGTGCTGCAAGGGCTTGTGTGCATGCCCACAAAGGTTTCAAGACCAAGCGGTGTGCTGGGAGGTTCTTTAAGTCTCTATACATGGGGAGGTGTGGGTTGTCATTCATGTGGACGACCTCTCTTTATGTCACTCTGTATGTGGCAAATATCTGGAGGAGCAATATTTCCTATCAGAAAGGCTGATTTATGGAGATACTGGTAGGACTCTCAGGAAGGATGGGTTGAGAGTAAAAAACTTTACTTGTCTTTTTTTATTCTGTCTTTAAACAGCTTTTCTTGTATACTTCTTGACTCCAATATAATAAATCCTTTTGTTGTTTTTTCTCTTTACTGATTGCCTGTGGTAAGGAATGGTTTCTGGGCTAGCCCATGCTATGGAAAAGGGGGCCTAAAATTTTGTTCACAACCTAAGGGGATTCCAGCTGGAGCTGGCAAAGATTCCCCTGCTGTAGCTGCAAGGTCTGATGTAACGGCAGTGGAGCTGAGGATCATGGGGATAAGGAGTTATACCAGGACTAACTTTGGTCTGTTCCTTGGGACAAATGGCAGGACAATGAGGAGAAATTCTGGGATTTGGTGCTACCTCATGGATGGGTTTATGACACTAGTAAGCAGGTGTTAACCACTTGATTAACAGACCTCTATTTAAGATAGCAGTACACTTTTTTGTGTAGATATGTGAATTATTCCAGCGCAAATGCAGATAATTAAAACTTCAACATATTCTAGAAATCTTTCTATAAATAAAACGTCATTGATTTCAGCACAAATTACAATTATTGATATTAATCTCAAAATGAGATCTTTCTAAGCTGTGAATGTAATCAGCACCATGTTGTTGTTATTTATAAGCTCTCCCCTAGGAGAAGCCAGTTGTTTTTATATTCATGATTGGTCTTGAAGTAAAAAAAATAATAGAAGACATCTGCACTTTGAATTTTGTAGGAGAAACCCTTTCCAAAATATAACCTAATATTTTTGAGCAAATGTTGGAAGGCAGGGCATATCTTTTCCCTGTTGCCCCTTTCCTTGTGGGTGCACTGGAGGAACTCCAGGACCCACCCAAGTGCCAAAGGCATGAGGAAGCCTCAGTTCTTTGCCTTCTTCACCCAACCAACCAATATAACTTATCAGTGCTGTAAACCACAAGAGTTTCATGGTTCATTTACTGCAGAAGCCAAGGAAATGCTGCAGTTTTGCTTCTACCTCTTTTCCCTGCTCTGCAGTGCCCCCTCTCATTTTCCCTGATTACTTGCCTTGGCCTCTTCTAGACTCAGTCAGAAATCCAGTCTTGGTATAACACACCCCTGAATGCCTACAATGTACAGGCTGCCCACAAGACATCTCCCCCTGCACATGAACTAGGCCTCTGTCACATAGCTGCATGAATGAGGGAGAGGGGAGGGCGTCAGTGACTCAGTGAGAGAGCATTTAGTGTTACTGTATTGTGCATTCACCGTTCATCAATCATTCTGTCTCCTGGTGTGTGTGTCATTCTCAGCAGTGGCATGAGCAGCAGCACGAGAAAAAAGGAGCGGGGCGGTGGGGAGGTGATAGGATGGTGCAGGGATCTACTTCTGAGCATGAATACTGAATACCAGATATCAACACTGTGAAAAATCCATAGGCAATAGTCAGGTTCTCACTTGGGAATTGCCAAATATTTCCAAAAACATCCATAAAACCCTATGTAGGTTTGAGTCTCTTCTTGAGATAGGGAGTGTAATGTAGTCCATACATAACATTTATTAAAAGGAGGAAGACAGCAGTTTTCTTCTCTTAAGTGCTCTGTTAAAGCTCATATTCTATTGTTTTTCCCGTTCTTAGTCCACTCGGGCTTCAGTTGACGGTGGTATTCCACTCCAGCCTCCATCAGAAAGGCAGTCATGTTTAAACAAAAGGGAGTAGACGGCTCAGGGGATTGGTAATTGGATTTGGAGCCTTTCACCTCTCGGTCATAGGGTTAGCTCCAACTCTAGTTCATAGTGGCTGAAAATTGTTAGCATCTGAGGACTGTTCAGTGGTCTATGTGAAATGGTTTCAGTTCAGCTACTGGGGTGAGGGGGGAGGAATCCATTGTCAAAACTTTCAGCACAGAAGCAAAAGATTAAATGAATGAGGAATCTGAGCATGGTTTTCACCTCAAAGAGTAGTCTCAACTTTGGTCTAGAAAGAGAGTATTTGGCAGCTGAGCTTTCCTGATGCCTGATCTCTACCAGCCTTTGCAGATACTTTATTTCAGCATGCAGGTGTGTCAATTCTGCAGTTTTAGGAGCATTTACATTAACTTCAGATAACATAAATAAATGAAACTCATACCCCCTTACCTTAAACAAGTTGCTCACCAAAACTCACTTTCATTCACATTTCATTTACAGCCAGAAATATCCTGAAGTGGAAACAGGTTACATTACATCATGCAGTGCTTGGTTACAGAGCCTGCACTCTGCATTTTACAGTGGTGTGGTGTGTACAAAATCCCACTGCCAAAAATGTCACCGGAGGTAATATCTGTAGCTTGTTGCTACTAAGAGTAGAAATGAATATCATCTGACATCTCATTTGTGCCACAATAAAATTATTTACGGCAGCACAAAGGAAGATCAGCGGTACAACAAAAGATAGTTATAGACTCTGCTGCTTTATTGTGGGAGACTTCTATTAGCTCTGTGGTGGAAGAGCACAGGCAGCCTGAGCTGCTCCTACACTCCAGCCACCCTAGGCAGCTTCCTGCTTTCCCCAGTTAGAGAAGCACCCCAAGGAATCTCAGGGTGCCTCTCCGTGAATGGGGAAATTGGGGTTCCCCACTCAGCCAGACCCATGCCCTGCAATCACAAGATCAAGTTTGGCTGAGTGGGGAAGGCCTTTTACCTGCTCCTGCAATTGCAGGGGGTGGGTTTCACTGAGTAAGGAAAACAGGAGGATCCTATCACCCCTTGTCTCTCACCATCAAGTATGGGACAAGGGGTGACCTACATTTTGCCCAATGAAGCAGATCAACTGTTCTGGGATGCATCGTGGCACAGCTGATCCACATCTTTTGGCAAAATCTATTTCTAGGCTAAGAGTTCAATTTTGGCTCACAGAGATGTCTCGGACAGCCAGGGCCGACTCGAGTTGCGTTAGAAATCGGTCGTACGTTAGGGCGGGCTGGTGAATGGAGAGGCAGACACAACTTATCGGTTGCAAAAAACTTTACTCACGCCGCTTGCAATCACGACGCAGGTGGTCCAGTCGTCTGAACAACCACACGAGTTGTTCCAGCTGGCGGGGCCCAAGCCAGTTAATCCGTCCGCAATTCGAAGCCGGCGGGAAAAGGGTACATCTGGGATTGTGCTCGGCGATGGGAAGAAAGATTGATAGGTGATCAGTCTATCAATCGGCAGCCGCAAGTCGGATAACTTCAGAGGCACTCTGCAGCGTGCTCCAAGCTCTTCGACTTGGGCGGAAGTCGCGCAGAATTTTAAACGGCCAGCGAGCCAATTACTAGCCGCCACATGTGAATAATTTAGAACTGGCCAATAGCGGGGCACAAATTTACATTCGAATAGTGGGAACTCTTTGCACCGTGCATTTCTGTGCTGCAAAGAAGAAATGCATCCTGCAAAGGAAACTGCAAATTGGCGGGAACTCTCTTCTACACGCGGGTTCTCAATTGCAGCAGAACACTCTGCCGTGCAAAGGAGCTCTCATATGGCCAGGAAATTCCATAGTGCCGAGGCACCAAAATCACTGGGTCATGACAAGAAAAACATATGATTAACTGGAAAAAAAATAATGGGCCTATTTATGAAGCCACCCCTTCAAACTTTTAAGTACACCAGTTTCCTCTTGTGATAGCTTTTAAATCAAAACTAGAGAGATTTGAAATGTTCATAAGAAAATCCAGTCCAAAACTCACATGCCTCCCACTTCCTCTTTTAACAGAGTTTAAGCTCTGTTCTCAAAGTTATATTTTAAGTTTTTGGTTAAACGTGCTCTAAGTTTGGAGAAGAAATGGACTAAAACTAAAATTACAGTCTTTAATCCCCCAATGCTTCAGAGTGTTAGCAATCTAAATCTGGTGCTGTACATGGCTCCTGATTTAGATATTACCTCCCAACCTCCCATTGTATTGTTGTATTCAGAATCCATATATGTACCTGGATTTTGATGCTTGGATTTATGTGCAGTCACAACAAAATCTGTGCCAATTTCTAGTTTGGCATCAAAATTATGCAAAACACGTGGAAATGTATGCTTCTGAAGTACAAGCAGAAGAAACTCAGCAGTCGTTTAATTCTGAGGTGGTTCAAAACCAAAAATCACAGCAAAATTTGGTAGCAGGAAGATGCACGAAATATTTCATGCAAGTGAGAATGTGGAATTTCACAAGTCAGTTCAGATTTTTTTGCTCCTCGTCTACAAACCTAATTCCTTCCAAGCTCAGATGGATTTGAATACTTGTGTAGTGTGGCTTTTTCATAATTGGTTTTGAGTATATTTGTATTTGGTTTTGCTTCTCATAAAGCATCTGTTCTTTGGTTTCTCCACACATGACTAGCACTCTGCTAGTGTAAGTGACTGAACTGACATTTATTGGATTAGCTTCACATAAAGCACCTGTGAGCAATATATGGCTTGTATTACTTTTCTTATGCAACCCTAGTAATTTTAATTGTTTTTGGCATGTTCTTCCTACAATACAGTGTAGCTTGACCTTTACAATTATTCACTTGATTTGGGGGCTTACAAAATGAGGAAGAGTAACAGTCCGGGAGAATGAAGTTTTCTGTTTATCTTCAGAATAGTGCCATTGTAGATGATAGCAGCATAGCCTTTTCAAAGATGGTGATTATGTATGAATCTGGTTAAATGGTAATACAATGATAGAATACTTTGGATACATATATTTGAAGAACTGGAGCAAGACCAATGTACATAAATCAAAATATTCCCAAAGAAGTCTTTAAACATTGCTTGTATTGATAGGAGATGCGTGTCCCAGTGACAGGTACTTTTTGTGCACTTCTCAAGTTACTAGCTATAGCAATTTATAAACTAATATGTTTGCCATAATTTAATTATGAAGCTTTCCAAAATATTTTATGAGATAGGGAAATATTATTATCTGCATTTCTTGGGGGAGAAACTGAGGAGTCAAAGGGCAATTTCTCCAAGACCTCAACATTTTTCAGGTGTGAATGTAAGATTTGAATGTTCTTATCACATGCAAAACATTATGGTTTTTTTTTCCTTCCTTTCCTTTTTGTGTCTTGTAACAAGGTATTTAGCAAAATTCACAGATTTGTTGGAATCTGACAGTAGCATGCTTTAAGCACCCTAACACATGTGCAGGACAGGCCACAGTTGCAGTGACCAGTTTCATTAAAAACATGGCTCCAAAAGGGTGGCAGTAGCAGCAGCAGGCATGCCCCTTTAGACCATGTGCCCAACCTGAGTGGGTCTGAACCTGGAGTGGGTCTGACCCATGAGGCTACCTGGGAAAAGCCATGCTAGCCATTCTCCATCCTTCTTCTTGAAGTGTTCCACTATTAAAGATTAAAGATTTACTGGGCAGGGAACAAAGGGAGCATGATTTTGCAGAACAATTACATTGCTGAATCTGGAAGGAGGACTCATAGGTCCCAGACTTTGTTCCAAGGGCTGAAGCAAGATGCGTTGTATCCAGTGACTTCAAGTAAAGTGTATAAATAGTTCTTGGAGCAGGGACTAGAATCTACATCTTCCTCTTTCAGGACAGGGCCCAGAGCTGTAGATCCTGGCGTGACTTAAGCACCTCCCTGAAGCTCTCAGTTAGGCATCTAAGCCCTGGGAAGGTGTGAAATTTAAGGCATAAACCTCTGCTCTGTTTTCTACTGGCTAGGCTGTGCATCTTCCTGCTTCATGTGCTGGCTGTTGAGAACTGCCCCCATGCACATAACAGTTTAATGTAGCAATGCTGAACATCACATCGCAAAGCCTATGTCCCTTTGTGAATCTAGCCCAAGGCCATTGGAACTGAGATTATGGGATAGCTGTCCCTCTTTGTGAAAAGTTGTATTAATGTATAATTTATGTAGCATTCTTCATAGCTTAAAGCACTTATTCTGCTATATATATGAAATGTGGACAGCTCTGATTTGAAACATTGCTACTGTTTAGCAGCACTGAGCAGCAGTACACAAGAGGTTAGGGCAGGGAAGAACGTTTTGCTCAATTAAAACATTGGAGGAATTTAAGGAGGAAGAATGGATGGCCTAAGCAGGGATTTGACCACCAAGGTGGGGTCTTAAATGACCACAAAGGAGGAGAATCTTAGGGACAACTCCCGGGCAGAGTGTCACCTATGGGATCTTACCGAGTGTTATCTACATCTGCGGGAGGTGTTTCTTGAGGGTGTTGCATCTTTGTGTTGGCCCTTCTGATATCACAGTAAAAGGTGCTAAGAGCTAGAAGTTATAAGTGCCACTGAAAAATGATTGAGAGTGAAGGATTTTGAAAGGCTTTTTTCATGTAAGAAAATTATTTCTTTATGTTTTAAAAATAATAGTTTTATTATGCATAATAAAAATTATATATTGCTGTTTAATATAAAATCACTTTATTTATTTTGCCCAATAAAGGAAACTCTGCATTAAGTAAACTTGCAACCATCATTCTTTGACAGCTTCCTATTTCATAGAATTGGTTGATGAAAATCATTTTTAATTGTGGCCAAACTGTGATTTATATTTAAATAAGGTTGCCAACTAAATCTGCTATTTCTGAGGCTTCTGGTTGGGCTAATGAATTGGCTAATGTTTGCAAAATGCTTTGAACATGGCACATATTTATATACTTAGTGCTATGAGTTTTACTTTTTTATTATCAGAAATAAGGGATACCAGGCAAATGGAAGCTCAATGTCAGACATCGTTAAGCAGCTCTCTGCCTTCTGTAATACTGATTTAACAACAGCAATCAGAGGAGAGTCATTACTGTGGAAGCACATTTAGTGTAAATATTAATCCAGTAAGGCCATTAGTGCTAGGGGAGTGCTTAGGGCGTAAAAATGGGGAGTTGACTGGGTTATGGTAGTGGGAGCAGGATTCCCAACATAGTAGTTTTGTATGGTTTAACTATAGGTCCAGTGTTTGGAGGTGAATGGTCTTGGTGAGTTGTGCATGATTTGTTTGTCTCTGTGTGGGCTGTACGCATGAGCTTTCAGATCCCTGAATACAAAAAGTGAGAGGGGCTTGTTTGTGTTTCTCTGAGGCATGATAGGTCCAAAACCCTGGTGCTTTTTTGTCATCAGATCCAATGTTCAAATTCTACAAATGAGGTCTCTGTCAGCCAGGAGGTGCAGCCCACCTGCGACATATAGTATACAAGTCAGATGCCAGCCTAATTCCTGAACAAGCGAACAAGAGAAGTCCAGAGAGACTTTGACAGAGGACCATGGCTTATTTTGTTCAGAGATGACTACACTCTAGTTTAGCATTTCTCAACCCATGAGTCACAGCCCAAAAGTGGGTTGCAAGAATATATGAAAGGGTCACGAACAAACTTTAAAAATGGATCAACAGGCTTTAAAAATGGATTCCTCTTTAAAGGAGAAAATGTGGAAAACTGTGGCTTTTCCCCTGCAGGCTGGCAGAATTTGAACCTGCAAGGGGCTGCTTGGGCCCCCCCATGCCCCACACACCCACCCCCTGCCTAACACACTGGGAAGCTGGGGATGGGAGGCAGTGGGTTGGGAGTGAGGGGCACTGTGTCGGGACTGGCCATTGATATTTACAAATGGTTCCTGGTACAATAAAGGTTGAGAACCATTGCTGTAGATTATAAAATACGTGGGAAATTCTTTGCAAGATTTTGGGTACAAATACCCTTCGTCAGGCTGAGGAAGGGTCTGCAGTTGCTCTGTGCTCTTCCTGGATGGAATGAATAGTAAAGAAGCCAGAGGACAGTATCCATGTGAGAAAGCCAGTCAGTGAAAATACAAATTGAGTCAGTCACTGGGCAAGAGACAGGTGGAGAGGGGAGGGGAATGTAGATAAGAATATAGCTGGTAAATAGTAAAGAGCTTACCTGGGGTGTCAGGTGTTAGGCAGGTATAATGTGTCATAAATCTAATGTCTATATTTAGTCCATGATTTTTTGTATCCAGTAGGTTGATGAAGTGAAGTGCGTAGGCTCGTCTACAAAAGGTGTTTTGTAAATTTCCTTTGAGGATTAGAACTGAGAGTTTGAAGAGAGAGTAGTTTTCTTGTGAGAAATGTGCACCCACAGGTAATTTGGTATTCTTTTCCTTGATAGATTTTCAGTGTGCATTCATTTTGATATGCAGTTGTTATTTGGTTTTTCCTACATATTTTCCATCAGGCCCTTTGATGCACTGGATGAGATGTATTATATTTCTGGAGGTGTAGGTATAACATCCAGAAATGTTGATGGTTCTGTTGTGGGATATAGTTATTGTGGGGGTGGTGAATATATGTTGGCAGGTTTTACACTTCTTGTCATGGCATGGTCTTGATCCATTTGGTGTGTTTTGGGCTGTAAGAAGTTTGCTTCTGGCAATGAGGTTAGTGAGGTTTGGTACTTGTATAAAGGCTAGGATGGGTGGTTCTGGTAAGATCTCTTTGAGAATTGGGTCGTCTTCTAGTATGGGTTGCAATTGTTTGAGGATTTTCCATATAGTCTCCAGGGAGGGATGATATGTCATAACCAGTGATGTGTCATTCATAGGGGGTTTTCTTCTGTACTGCAGCAATTCTTTACATGCTATCCAGGTGGCGCTTTCAAAAATGCGATCTGTCTCTCTGGAGGAGTGTCCTTGCTTCATCCTGAGCCTGACAAAAGGGTATTTGTACCCAAAAGCTTGCAAAGAATAATTTTTTAAACTATTTTGTTGGTATGATAAAAGATATCAGATTTACCCAAAGAACCTTGTCTTCCTATGTCCTTAGACCAACATGGCTACAACCTATACCCCCGATCAGGAAGTACAAATTTTAACTCTATGTAATGCCTGAGAAAACAAAATTTGGATGGCCAAATTCTGAAGTCATTTTTATTGATGCCATGAGGAGAAAGATTAGTGACAAGTGAACTGGAAGGAGTCGAAACTGGTGAAACATAGTAATTTGTAGCTCAGAGGGGAAAGGGAAACAAGGGGCATGAAAGTGGGCTAGTAGTATAGAATAATTATCAGGTGCTTTATGATTCCACTGCAAAGGGCCTGGGGATAAATGGAACAAAGCTGCATACATCTTTGGCATCCGAGAAGCAAGCAAAGTTCTAAAACCATCCCAAGAAGAAGAGTAGTCATCACTAGTATCACTGTATTGAGTAGAACAGATAAGATAGAGAAGACAACAAAGGAAACAGTGTCAAGAGGACTGTGTGATATGTCCCTGGAAGAAAAATACAAAAGGTAACTGAATTTGGTGGTATCAAGAAGTCAGTTATCAAGTCTTTGCTGCAAGTGATGATACATATTTGGACTAATTACACTATCATCTGGAATTACACAGATTTTGAAGGCTTCAAGGCTCTTTCAAGAGATCTAAAGAGGAAAAGTCCAAGTAATTGCCCTGAAGAACTTTCTGGTCCATAAGAAGCAGAATGAAGAAAATACTGTTCAGCCCTTTGTTCACCTTCAGTACTTCAAAGCTGCAGGTTTTGGACTTGCGAAACATGAAGGTCATATTCCAGTGTGAGTAGCGGCAATGAAAATGGGATGGCCTGCATTGTAGGGAGTAATTTCCTTAGTTACATCAGCCCCAGGTTATGGGTGATTAACCAAGGGAAAAATCTGACATGGAATATGTATATTCCATGTCTTGATGTCCTCAGTCAAGGATGCCTCTCTGAGACCATTCTACCCTCTTGGTCAGCAGCTCCAGACATTCACCTACCCATCTACTCATAGAACCTGATTCTCATCTTCCTCATACAGGTTGATACTCTAAAGTAGCTGAAAGGAATCTTTCCCTGAGCAGGTCAATCTAGAATTTTAAGGTGTTTTTAATGTTCCTCTGAATCATTTCATACTAACTACAGTTTGGGATAAAATGCTACATCAGAAGGGTCTCTGGCACAAGCCTGTATGATAATTGACTTCAACGAAATTAATACAGATCATTTTTGGGGATTAGAATTGGGCATGGGAACAGTGACTGTAGTAATGTGGTCACCTCCAGTGCAGACAGGTTTGGGCAAAGATTTCTGTCTTCCATTCCTTGAAATAACCAGTTTCCAAGCAGGGATGGCCCTAACTGGACCTCTTCATTTACTAAGGTCTTAATTGTGCAAAGCATTCAAGCATGTGCTTAAGTTTCTCCCTTTTCAAGGCAGCACTCAACCACATGCTTAAAGTTAATCATATTATATAGTCCCATAAAAGTCAATAAAATGCAAGCAGTGTTCTTAAGTGACTTCATGAACAGAGATGGTTTGAGCTGAAGCCCAAAGATCCAGTCATGTTTAAGACCAGATAGTGTTCAGAACCAAAAAAGTTCTATTGACTTCAGTGTGGTCATTCAGGGGATTCATCATCAACTTCAAAATACAATAATTGGAATGGTTGCAATCTTGGGCTCTAAACAGGAGTCTAAGGGGAAAATAGAGAGAGGTTCATTATTTTGAAAACTACCCTCTGCCTCTGCTGGTGTTGCTCCAAAAGTCACTTCAGCAAGAAAGGACCTGCAAGCAGGATCCTCAGATATAAAAATGTTAATTTTAAAGAAACAATTTTAAAACAAATTATCAGAGTGTCTTTAAAATCATACACAAAATGAAGCTAAAATGAGAACAAATTAATTTAAATTGAAAATCCAGGCTGCTGTACAGACTGTTGTGGAAAAATAAAAACAACTTGCCTGCATAAATAACTCAACTTTTATAGATCAGGGCTTTTAACCCTAACATGCAATTTTTTTTCTTTTGTGAGTTTAAGTCACTGGCTTAACAACCCTTAAATGCAACTGAAGTGCTTGTAGGTAATTTTTTCTCTTAGAAAGTATTAGCATAAAAGAGTATGAAAAGAACCAGGCAGTGTAAGTTAATGGTAAGTGCAGGGAAGTTGACACAATACAGTTATTGAAGAGCTATTCTATTTTATTATGTTAAAGCTCTTATAGGCAGCCAGAGGGTCAGGCATTACATCTTTTTTCCACTGCTACGGCAGCACAAAAGAGTTTGTGACTAGGAATAAGCCATTCCTTTGAAATGTGGGTTCTTTACCATCTGCCTCACCTTGAAGTCTCCAATGTAGAAGACAGGTCTGCTAATAGAATGTACTTTCCTCTGGTCCCTCTCCCCTGCTCCCCTGCCAAATTTGTAGACAACAGGCAACTGTAAGGCACAAAGCCATGTGTGTCTCCCCTTCCAGTCTAGCTCTGTCTTAGGCCTGATAGTGAAGCCTAAGGCCCTGATCCTGGAAACTCTGCCCATGACTGTGGTTCCTTTGTTTCACAATAAAAACTGCTCATCCGAGTAAGGATTTTCAGGTTTGGATTATTAATCAATAGGTTGTCTGCCTAGTTGGAAGGCTCCTTCTGTACCACTATGTTTGTATTAGTGGAGTGCTGTGCAAGCTGTATGTTTATTAGCTACAAAGAAAAAGGTTGAAAAAGAATCTGAAAAGTTTTGAGTTTCAGAGAGAACATATTGCATGGCTAAGCATAAAGGTTTCCTTGATTTTTATCTGTCTGCCAGAATAACCAAAGGTACTTGTTTTCATGAAATCCCTGCATGCCAAGTTTCAGCCTAGAACACAGTTTTTATAGGCAAGTTCAGAAACCGTAGGGACGTACTCCCATTGACTACAGCAATGTGAACAGCACTGCTCTTTGGGTTTAAGTGCTGCTATTTATAAACAATTTTAGGATCAGCTGTATCTCTCCTTTTAGACAGACAGGAAGGCAAAAGCAGATAGAAATGGGGACAGAGGCGCATAAGGAGAAAACCTGTGGTTCCGTGTGATACCCTCCATTAAGTCTATAAAATGGAGTATAAATGGAAGTTTAATTAAAGTTAAATTGGTTGCTGCATTGTGTGGAAGATGTAGATGCTTTAATGAAGAGGTACAAAATCCACATGTTCTAAGACTGATCATAAATTGGGCACTTACACACATGCAGGGAGTCTGATGTGCTGGAAATCCAGTGTGTCAGAGCAGACTTGATTAATTGAGCATGTAAATCGATGTGCGCTGGCAGCCTCGCATATCATGTGTATCGTTGGCACAGCATGCATCAGTGCTGAGAAAATAGTCGTGGTATGCTTTGAACTAAAACACATTCAATGTGCTTTAGTTCAAAGTGCACGACCACCATTTTCTCAGTGCTGACGTGTGCTGCGCCACTGATACAGTTGTTCCCGATGCAGTGTCGTGCACTTTTGATTAGCATGGCTCTCTAATTAAAAGTGCCTGGTGCTGTGTAGGGACCATGTGTAAAAATACAGTGTCTGTTATTAGGGGTGTAGGTTGTAGCCATGTTGGTCTAAGGACATAGTTGGTCTAATAAAAGATATCAAATTCAGCCAAGGAACCTTGTCTGCCTATGTCTGTTATTATTAGTTTATGTTGTAATAATGTCATACAAAAGACATTCTGTAGTGGAATTTTTTTAAAGTGCCTAAGAGTGTCAGGCGAGTAATGGGACCTGCATTCTTGATTCACTTTGATTCTTAAGAAAATCCCATGCACTCTAGCAAGTGTATCTTCAGTGGGTTTCCACTTAGTGCACAGGATTTACCCCAGCTATAAAGGTGAATTGCCTACTTACCTATGAAGACTCATTTTATAGTTCAGCCTAATAGGCAATGAAGAGTAGCATACTGGCTCATAGGAGGAAAAGCCAAAAAACTGAGGTTATGATTGTATCAGGTTTACATGACATTGTGAGATGGAAACAAGTCCCTGTAGCCCAAATCCCATTTAGCTTTGTTTTTACTCACAGCAGGCTCAGCTCTAGGCTGGAGATGCATATTATCTCTCTCTCTATGGGACATTTGACCAATGAAAATCAATGAATGTGTCATGGTGTGTGCTGCTATCACAAACACATTGACTAATAACCAGAACCAGGAAATATGAACAAATACTTGACAGAAATACCCACATACCTATCATTTAAAGATGATCAACTGAATAAGAGGATCATTCCCTACATTGGTGGTATCACTGTTTGCTAATAGTTCACACAACTGATTTGCTGACATGTTTTAGCAAAACAGCCAGCGATGGTTTTGGAAGAGATGCATATTTTTCTATGGGTAGCTATAACATTTTCCAGCTTCTGAATAGAGAGTTCTGGACCCTATGCCAAGATTAGGTTGAGCCAAAAAGGATCAGCAACCAAAAATGGAGACTTTGTATTTGTCCTTGGAAGGCAGGGATTGAAACAAAACTATGCTGAGAATTTAGAACTGTGGACATATGAAGATTTCTGGTCAGTGCCATCTATAAATGCGAACAAAGCCCAGCCTTCTGTGTGTCTTCTTCTAGAAACTTTTAAGTTAGTTGTTTTTCTAGCTGGGGAGGGAAGCATTTTCAAGTAGCACTCTTCTAACATGGGAAGGACCATTGCAGCTTCTGCAACACACTGCCTCAGGACTATCTCTTTTTTTTTCCTGTTGAGACTAGCAAAACAAATTCACTTCTTTATAGCAGAAAATTAATTCCCTCCCCTTTGCTGTTGTCCAGAGTTCAACAGGCTACTTTATTTCAAAGCTCTGAACTTTTTAATGTTTAAAGGACACTTTTGGCTAGAAACTGTGGTATATTTTTTAGCAGCTACTGTTACAAGGTACACCTTGATTCTATTTCTGCAATGTATTTATTGATAGTTACCTGCTTGATATGGCAACAGAGAAAATAAATCAAAACAGGAAATGTAATTTTAAAATATCGCTGGGGTCTCAGGAGTGGGTGTAACCCTATGAAACTGCGGTTAACTTGCTTTTTTAAAATGTTGAACAAACTTAAATTGATGGCATCTCAGTTAAACTAAATGAGCCAGGTAGCTGAAGTATGTATGATGTAACGAAGAAAACAGAAATATATAGCATATTCCAGCTGGGGTATCTGAAATGCATGTGGTTAGCATCTGCCTGTCCCACTCTGTTCAAAGGCACAAAAGAGCCCCAGGGCAAAAGACTGTCCCTAAAGTCAGTAGAGTAAAAGTTGATTGCTAAAAACTATCCCTCACATACAGTGTTTTTGTTCAAAGGCAGAAAGGAGTTCCAGGCATTTGGCTGTCGTCATTTGGAGATTATTTTTAGTTCCAAAAGTTATGGAAAACAGTCACTCCATTTCAATTTTTCATATGCCAGCCAACTATTAATTTGTTACTTAGAGAAGCTTAGAGCTCAGTTGTTACCTTTAACATTTACCATCGAAGGCCATGTAGGAACCACAGTAATTCCCTACTGTAAGAAATGGGAAGTTCACTAATGTGCGATAACTTCAGGCAAGGTTTGACAGCTGCACAGTATGTTGTTTCTTTAAAAAAAAATGTTGTTCATTACCCAACAGACAATGCAACACTTGAATGCAGATACATAGATGTAAGAAAGACTTGCTTACCTATGTCTTTAAGAGCAAAGATTTTCTTAATATCATCGTTATTATTTAAAATTGCAATCTGCAATTATTATGTATCGTTGCTAAAATTGGGATCTTTTTATGAGCATTAAAATTGTCTTTCAATGTTTGATTAAGATAAGTTGTTTGCAAAGAGTAGTTCTAGATTCTTCTCTGCTGAATTTTTGCTAACATAACCTGTGTTAGGGGCTGCTTCCTAAATTGCTGTCAATTGGTATAATGTCACTTTACACTGCTGAGGATCCAACCCTAAGAGATTAGCTCAGTCTATATTCTTCTGATTAACTTCTATCCAAGCCATGTAAAGAAGTTAATGTGACAAACTATTACCATTTTTCTTATGTTAGCACCTGGCTGAAAGCAGGATGTCCTTGAGACACAGGGGTGGATCCCGAGTGGGTGCAGTGATGTGGCTGCACCCCTTTTGGACTAGACCAAGCCCCAGGAGCCTCTGGATTTTTTAAAATCTTCCAAGCACCTAAAATTTCCCCCTTCCCTTCCATAGTCAAAGGCACTCCCACCTGCTCCCTTTCCCCCTTTCCCTGCCTGCTGCTACTGGTTTCCCACTGTCCCCTGGTTGGAGGAAGCTTCAGAGCTGAGCCTGGCCACTCCAGCCAGGATGCAAGGAAGCTGGACTCAGCTGGGAACAGTGGAAGCAGCAGCAGCAATTGACTGGGAGGTTCCCCATCCTAGGCCTGCTCCTGGGGGACCCTACAGCCCATCGCTGCTTCTGCCACTGTTGATGTTCCCAGCTGAGCCCAGCCCCCACCAGCCTGGCTGCAGTGAGCGGGAGTGGTTCTCAAGCTTGCCTGTCCCCAGGAAGCAAGAGAAGCTACAGTGGCAGGTGGAGGAGGGGAGAAGGGGAAGTGCCTTTGAGCATGGAGGGTAAAGGCAGGAGTCTTACATGTTTTGAGGACTTTGAAAAAGTTCTAAGAAGCTCCTGCAATGTGTTATGCCCACAGTGGTGGTGAAGGGAGGAGGCTGGAAGCAGGGATGCAGCCACCATTGCAGCATGAGTGACTGCTTTTGCACGCAACTGTCCCCCTTACCCTCTACCCTCCGTTTTAATAATATAATCTTCTCTTGGTGTTTGTCCCTCTTGGAAACAACTGGCCACAGAAAACTGAAGACAAACGCAGCAGTCAGAAATACTTCACTAACAGTATACTATTTCATAGTGCATTAATAACTATGAGATCAGGTTCAAAACAAACACCCACGATGTTGTCTGTCTGTTGATTATTTATCTAATGGCAGCAAAGATGGATCTTTATTGTCTGCAGAGATCAAAGGTTTATCACTGAAGTAATGTTAATGGTTTGAAATAGCACTTCCTTGGGATGTCTACGCATATTATTTTCTAATAAACTAACACTTTAGAGACCTGAAAGGTTGTAGTTTGGCTTCTGTCTATTGAAACAATAATTTCCACCCACATGGTTTGCAGTATTTGGACTCCAGAATGGTCTAACCTCAGTCACTAGATGCGTGTGTGGAGTTGAAAGTGCAAAAGTCTGAGGTTTAGGTGTTCCTCTGAGGCAGTGACCACCAAATGTTTTATGTTTGATGCTTCTTGATATTTTTCAGATCTGTCTATTCTTTAGCCATTTCTGCTGTTGACTGTGTACTTTTAATCTAACCTGTTAACCCTGTTCTCTCCACAGCACACATTTATAGCAGAGAGACTGACATAACCTCATTTGGAAGCAGTTTTAATAAGACTCCTGAAGTGCAACATTTATTATATGCTTCCTATAAAATCCTGATACTCTCTGGTTTCTTTATGTAAGCACATTTTGAAATTTAGTAGGAAATTGAACTATTGGGAAATTAGCTTTTAAAATGGCTGTCCAATAAGATCTGTTTTTTGAATTTATATTGTTTCTAGTGATTAAGTTTAGTTTTAGTATTGCCTGGAGTGCTCCATTCATGGAGAGTGATTGAGAAAATAATTATAATGGGCTGCCTCTTTGACAGTGTCTGCAAACAGTGGGACTCGGCTGCCTGATTAAAATTATGTTTAGGTCTCAGAAATCATTGATATTTTAGAAAAGAACAAGGGTATAGATTGTAGGAGACAAAATATTGCAAGTCAATGCACGTAATTAGTGTAACTCGATCTACATCTGTATTTTTAAAAACCTTCCTGCAATCATTATTCATAGCTACAGGCAGTTCATCTCAAATCCCACCCCATCATAGAAAAAGTGATACCATGCTTGACAAGAATTGTGGCCTCTCTTTCATTATTTAGTCCCTCCCGCCCTTGGCAGATCACACAAGACCCTCAAGAAGAGTTTCTTTTTTGGATGGTGAAGGGGTTGATTTTGTTGGTAACTCCAAGTAACAAAACAGTCCTCACCTTTTTTCCATAAGCTAGTTATTCCCAGGATTCTCCTTTGGCATTTCCCCTTTCTTAATTTCTTCCTGGTCCAGCAAGATATACTCATTCCCTTTTTAAGAAGGGCAGAGTTAACTAGATCTGACTGCCAGGATGACTTAGCAGTAATTATTTCTTATCTAGATGCAGGGCTCTAGCCCCTGAGCCAGAAGTGACTCAGCAGGAGAGCATGACACACCTACACCAGAGCAGTCCTGGTCTCTGTTACACACTTGTTGGACAAATAAACGTTATCTCTCCCATTTGCATCTTAAATTTAAACAGGCAGAACATAAGCCTATCAGCTCTTGCTTTTACTGCAGAAATGTTCAAGCTCATTAGTCCATGGGTACAATGGATCTTTAAAGAATAAAAATAGAGCAGCATGAACTTTGAATTATCCAGGTTTGTCATAGCTTTGAGGCTGATGAAATCATCTTAGCCTCTGAATATGAAGGCTCTACTGCCTTACTGCACAAATGGTTGGTATAACCAGCCACCATAAATGAGCTACTCTGCTATGAGGAGTCATTAAATAAGGCATTTCTAAAAGGTCATTTTTTCCAAATCACTAGTCATTCATGATAGAGAAAATGAATTATAATAAATAAAGTATTCATAAATTTGTTTTTATAACCCTTTGTCTTTTGTCCAGAGTAAATTTGTCATCATCACCATAACAGGTTGTGATGTTCGTATTATAGGCTAAATTCATCCCTGGTGTTTACTTCGATAGACTTGCACTAGGGATGACTTTAATTTGCGTGCCTATGCTGCAGCATATATAGGTAACAAAGGAGATTTGCATTTTCCTCTAATCATTAAGCATATAATGTTGCCTCCCTTTGAGGAAAACTGGCATTTCAACTCTTGTGACTTCATGAAGCCTTTCCATTCTGTTTGTGAACTTTTTCCCTTACTGACTAGTATTTTGTCTCTAAGGTGAAGGCCCTGCAATAAAAATTCATGTTCAATGTGTTGAGCTTCCTTCACAAACACACCAAAATTTAGGAGACTCCTGAACAATTTGGGTTCACGCACAGTTACGTTTTTCTGGCCTGTCCAAAAAAATGCAACTAAGTCAGGATAGTTAATACTCCAGTGCTCATATGACATAAGTCTTTGTCCATGGCACCTGCCAGCTGTGTTGTATCAGAAGCTTTTTGTAAGCCTGCAACTGTGAAGGTAAAAGATGACCTTTCAAACTGCTTGAAAGAAACCAGCTATCTGAGGAGATGTAGAGTCTTACTGAGGATTAAAGTACAGTCAACATCACCCAGCAGGTTCTTAGTATCCAGCAGGACTAGACCTGTGTACAGAAATCATGAAGAAACGGATGATTGGCTCAGGAACTGGAAAATAAAATGGTTCAATATTATCTTTGTTCTAGAATGTTTTAACCCCTGTGATGAATAGTATTTATTTTATAATTTCAATGTATTCTTTTAAGTGCAGGTGATCAGGAAATAGTACTTTCTGTGAAATGTTTATGTTGTTGCTTTAAACTGGAAAAGTTCAAACCACACATTTACTATGAAAATGATTATATCGGGGGGGAAAAGGTGTTTTGATGGTAAAAAAAAAGATTCAATCGACTCTTCTAAGTATCTGGGTTGGTTTTGAGTAGGAGACCAAGCACATATATAGGATTGCTTCTTCACTATTACCATCAACTGCAGATTGTTAGTTGTTGATTTTGAAAAATATAAAAGGACTTATGGCCACTTTTATCTCCAACTGCCTGAAGGAAAGGAAGCTTGATTCATATAGTACTGGGGGAAATCGACATCATTACAACGAACTGCATGAAAATCCTCCTCTCTTTAAAGGTCTTAATCTAGGTACCATGGTGATAAGTGCTATAGAATAAAAACTGCACTGAGTGAATATCTTAAAATAATTCTTTTGTTCTATAGCCAGATTTTCTACATAATGATACTATGTGTCTCTGGAAAGCATCATGTACATCATGAGGTTATAAACACTGATTATAATAATTAATAAATGACTGCAGAAAGACCAAATGGCTTATTATGGCAGGATCCTGGTTTACACTGATTTTTTTGACAGGTATTAGACATGAAAGATAGCTTTTTCCTTTCTAGTTTTTTAAAATCAGATGGAGCAATAGAAAATGTAATCTTGTTTGGTAACTCAAATAACTCAGTACAATATGTGCCCAACTCAGCTATACCTCAGTTGTTGTGCTTAGCACTTTTTCCTCCTCTTTTATGATTTTCCTGGGACCTTTGCCACTATGTTGATTAATATGTCAAACAAAATATTGTGAATGAGACTTTGCTAGCTGGAGTGTGAAATATATCGCTTCAAGTTGCAGAAAGTAACCAACTTTAAAGCTGGCCAGCTCAGATTGTTTATTGGTTTATGTTTATGAAAGTGAATAGGAAGACATGGTGGCAAGAGAGGATTTCATTTTATCAAAATATCCTTTAACCAAGTTGAGTGAAAATCAAAGCCATAGATGAGGACTCCAGCTAATATTAATGTTCAGCCTATCACTTTAAGTCACACAGTAGAAAATCAAATGGGAACAAGACCCTTATGTGCAAGACTGGAGTTAAGGTCTTTTAATTAAATTTAAAGATTTTCTTACTCATGGGAAAGGGCATAATTAACTGTTTTCTAAGGAGTATTTGACCTGAAGATGCTTGCATCAGCAGATAGTGGAACGTATTAAGTAGTAGTAGTAGATTCTAATTATGAGATTTTGGGCACTATTAATTATTTATGCAAGATATTGTTTGCTAAATGGGCAGATGAAACCTGGTAAATAAGTATCAACATCTTTTGTTAAAAGTAAAAGAGGAGGTGTTAAAATTGATGGTTTGGCTCCAGGGCTGGCTTGAGGAAAGTTAGCTGCCACACAGTGAATCAAATCTAGCTGTGTTTGCAAGTTATCCCAGCTGTACTGGAACTTAGTAAGCAATCAAAATAAAAATAATGAAGTAACATGGGAGAGATATGTCTATATTAACCTTAAGGAGACCTTAATTAAAAGAATATAGTCACAATGGGCCAAATTCATCCTTTTCTCCTCCATTGATTTCTTGGAGTTACACCAAGGATGATCTGGGCCTCTTAACTGCTTGGGAAGCCAAGTCACATTCTAATTCTTTCTAGTCCAGCAAGCAAGCTTATAATGTCATTTCAAATTGACATTCAATATAGTACGTGCTAATCCTTCAGTCTCTTTTGATTCTGTACTATGGGGACAATGTAATAACAGGAGATACCAACAGACATGAGTGACCGGTGCCTCCTGAATCTGAGGGGGCACCCGCAGAAGCCGCCAATGGCGGCAGCCCTGTCATGGGGGGCACCAGCCCTACCAAGAGCATCATTGTCATCCATTGGGAGGGCACTGGCACTGTGCACCCCCTACCAGCTGCCTATGCCAACAGATGCTTATGATTCAGGGCCTCGACTGGCATATATCGACTTGGTCCAATAGAAGTCAATAGAGCTACCTTGATTTACATCTGCAAAAGGCTGGTCATGTGTTCTTGGGAAAAGGTTAACTTTATACTTGTTTCACCTTTCTCCATACTGGGCAGGGAACATGGCCACAAACATAGGCAGATCTAAGATTTTGAAAAGGGAGTGCAGATGGTGTGGTGCAACCTAACATACAACACAACACACATTTTTCTCCTAGATAAATATAACCAATAAGCTGCTAATATACAAGGGGCTTAGGGCTGGATTATTCAGTTTAAGATCAAAGCAAACATGGATATGACTTTATTGGAATGTTCACTAATTTGCTAGATTATATATTAAGTTTAAAAAACACAATAAATTAGGCAAAAGTAGTCAAAAGATATTTGTATTAGTTCTGCAGTCAATATATTTAGATGTACATCTCCAATTCAGATTTGTAAAACAAAATCTGGCCATCATGAGCATCTTGACAGTGTATCTAACACTTCCCTGTCAGTCATTCCCACACTTAAGTTAATGTTCACCTGAGTTAATGTTACCACACCTAAGTTAAGGTTTTTAGCTAGAACTGAAAACAGACAATAGGGCTGTGAGAAAGAAGAGAGATATTACTAGGAATGGCTAAACCAACACTGCAAAAGAAAGAATAATTTGATTAATGGAACATCAAGAACATTAAAAAGAGGAAGGAAATCAGGTATATTCTAATCAGCCATAAAGTCAGTTGGCTACCTCATCACTGCCAGAAAAGAAATGCTGTGGCCCCTCCTAGGCAGTTGGTTTTAAAGATTAGTTGGAGCAGTAATTGCCGGGGGGGGAGGAGGTGCATCTGTACAACTCCATGGTTGCCTTTTCTCTCCCTGGATCCACCCATGGCCACAATCATTTTTTAAAATTAATGTATGTTTTCTCTGCATTCCCTAGGAGGTTTTACCAGATAGCAAAGGGTTATATTCCCTTTTTGCGCCATGCTTTCTTAGTAGGATTTCTTAGGCAAGTTAAAGAAGTTTGGGCTGGATGAATGGACTGTAAGGTAAACAGAAAACTGACTGGAGCATCAGGCTCAGAGAGTAGTAATCAATGGCTCAGTGTCTAGTTGGCAGCTGGTATCACATGGAGCATCCCAGGGGTCGGTCCTGAAGCCAGTTTTGATCAAAGTCTTCATCGGTGACCTGGAAGATGGCATAGAGTGCATCCTCAGCAAGTTTGCAGATGACACCAAGCTGCAGGGAGTAGTAGATATGCTGGAGTGTAAGGCCAGGATACAGAGTGACCTAGACAAATTGGAGGATTGGGCCAAAAGGAATCTCATGAGGTTCAACAAGGACAAATGCAAAGTCCTGCACTTAGGATGGAAAAATCCCATGCATCAGTACAGGCTGGTGGCTGACTGGCTGTGCAGCAGCTCTGCAGAACAGGTTTCCTGGGGGGGTTACAGTGGACAATAAGCTGAATATGAACCAGCAGTGTGCCCTTGTAGCCAAGAAGACTAATGGCATACTGGGCTCTATTGGTAGGTGTTATTGCCAGTAGATGGAGGAAAATGATTATTCCCCTCTATTCAGCAGTGGTGAGGCCACATCTGGAGTATTGTGTTCAGTTTTAGACATCTCATTATAGAAAGAATATGGACAAATTGGAGACAGTCCAGCAGAGGGCAACAAAAATGTTTCAGGGGCGGAGAGACTGAGGCAACTGGTTTTATTTAGTCTAGAAAAGAGGAGACTGAGGGGAGATTTAATAGCAGCCTTCAACTACCTGAAGGGGGGTTCAAAAGAGGATGGAACTAGACTGTACTCAGTGGTGGCAGATGATAGAATAAGGAGCAATGGGCTCAAGTTCCAGCAAGGGAAGTTTAGGTTAGATATTAGGAAGAATTTTCTCACTAGGGGAGTAGTAACACACTGGAACAGGTTACCTAAAGAGGTGGTGGAATCTCCATCCGTGGAGTTTTTCAAGATCCGGATAGACAACGTTTTGGCTGGGATGATCTAGTTGGGCCTGGTCCTGCTTTGAGTGGGGGGTTGGACTAGATGACCTCCTTGAGGTCCCTTCCAACCCTAACTTTCTATGATTCTATGATTTATTATTTTGTTTCTCTACCTTAAAGGTGAATTTTTGAGCTGGATTTCTCCCATACCAGCTGCTTTTTTGGTGTTTGATGAGGCAGAGTTTAATATGAAATCTTGCAGCTGTCCTGCAAAGGCCCTGGACTATTTTTTATGGTGTCTCACGTACTTTCTAGACTCAGTTAGCTGACTGACGAATTGCACCTCTCATAGCTTTCGGGTCAGACTCAGGGACTTATCAAATCAAGTAACTGAAAGTCAAGCCGTTGGAAGCTCTTTAGGAGGATTGGATGTCAGCAGCTCCCAGTTATTTACTGACTAGGGGAAGAGTAGGGGGAAATGACCTTCAGGTACAGGGCTGTGGGGGTGTTGGCTGGCTGCGAAACCAGAAGTGGCAGCAACGGCGTGGAGAAGCACTTCCGGTTTCTGGCTCTGCCTACCCCCTCCGGGTCTGCAAATGGGCATTGGGGGACCCCCCCCGCCCCCGCACACACTCTGCAATGGGGGGGGGTGCAAACATAAGCATTGGCCCCCGGGAGCCAGAGACCCTCAGTACACCACTGGCAGCTCTTGATCATGAAGGCTACGTCTGGAAAATCATGACTCACTATGGATGTGAAATGTGTGTCTGATCTCTGTTGCTTTGACAAACAAAAAAGCTAAATATAAAAGTCACTTTAGCTACTCTTTGGCCCTGGCATACAAACAATCCAGCAACCATATTGCTCTTTTTTGGCAGCTGGAACTTTGAGTAAACCAAATGTACATCTTCAGAACAAAAAGCAGAGACTCCTCTACCAATTGTTTTGATCAGACTTATTGCTGGAAATATATTTCTTGCATGAGTAAAGAGATTAGTATAAAACACATGCATGAATTTAAAGGACTGTTTTCTCTCTATGCTGACAGGTTTGAAAGCACACACATTATCTGGGAATGTCTGTGACTCTAATTTGAGCAAGAGACCTGGAAGAATTAACTTTCAGTTAGTTCATTCCATTTGTTTATGTTCATACATTTGATTACTATTTCTTAGCAGTGATCCGGTTTCTCTATTAATTTAGGATAAGAGAATGGGATGCATAGTTGGAGTTCTTGTATTAATATTATGAATTCTATTGCTAAACCATTGGAGAAAATATGGAGAGAGTAAACTGAAATTCAGACTTCTCTAGTGTGTGAAGATACCATTAGTTTTCTGAACAAGACAAAAGAAGGGCTTGATTTCTGATCACAATAAGTGATACAAACAGGTCTATAATGTAAATGAGAATTAAGTTCCAATTTTGAGGATTTAGATTGGGACTGGGCAAATATTGTAAAGACTGTCCACTTGCAGTATTTAAATGGGAAGGCTACTTTCATAGATTTCATAGACATTAGGGCTGGAAGGGACCTCGGAAGATCATCGAGTCCAGCCCCCTGCCCAAAGGGCAGGAAGTCAGCTGGGGTCATAGGATCCCAGCAAGATAAGCATCCAGTTTCATCTTGAAGGTGTTCAATGAAGGCGCTTGAACCACTTCCGGTGGCAGGCTGTTCCAGACCTTGGGGGCTCGGACAGTAAAGAAATTCTTCCTTATGTCCAGCCTGAAATGATCTTGAAGTAGTTTGTGACCATTCGACCTCGTCATCCCTTGGGGCGCTCTGGTGAACAAACGTTCCCCCAGATGCTGGTGGTCACCCCTGATAAACTTGTAGGTGGCCATCAGATCACCCCTGAGCCTGCGCTTTTTCAGGCTAAAGAGCCCCAGGGCTCTCAGCCTGTCATCGTAGGGTCTGCTTCCCTGACCTCTGATCATGCGCGTGGCTCTTCTCTGGACTCTCTCAAGCTTCTCCACATCCTTTTTGAATTGTGGAGCCCAAAACTGGACACAGTACTCCAGCTGCGGCCTCACTAAGGCCGAGTACAGGGGGAGAATGACGTCCCGGGATTTGCTTGAGAAGCATCTATGGATGCAAGCCAAAGTTTTGGTCACTTTACTAGCTGCCGCATCGCATTGCAGGCTCATGTTCCTCTTGTGGTCAATGATGACCCCCAAGTCTCTTT